>NC_081545.1:33020287-33026301 GCF_901000735.1 Corylus avellana
AACTCACCTTCCTCCATACCCTCACCAACATACCAATGCACAAAAGCCCTCTTCGCATACATCAAATCAAACTTATGATCAATTCTAGAAAACACCTCCGCCACACTCGTCGAGTTGGAGATCATGCACACAGCTCGCTGAACCTTGGCCAAGTCACCCCCTGGAACCACAGTCGGAGCCTGGTAGTTGATCCCGCACTTGAACCCAGTGGGGCACCAGTCCACAAACTGAATGGTCCTCTTCGTCTTGATGGTAGCCACCGCCGCGTTCACGTCCTTGGGCACCACGTCCCCCCTGTACATCAGACAGCATGCCATGTACTTCCCGTGTCGTGGGTCGCATTTTGCCATCATGGACGACGGCTCGAAAGCGCTGTTTGTGATCTCAGCAACCGAGAGTTGCTCGTGGTAGGCCTTCTCGGCGGAGATAACCGGGGCATACGACGAGAGCATGAAGTGAATTCTCGGGTACGGGACCAAATTGGTCTGAAACTCTGTCACGTCCACGTTCAGAGCACCATCGAAACGCAGAGATGCAGTCAGTGATGAAATCACCTGCTCACAAACACAAAATCCCCTATTAGCAATGTGACCATACAGATCTGAAAAATGAGATGAACAATGCTTGATTGATTGATTATATTCTGTACCTGGGAGACGAGCCTGTTGAGATTGGTGTAAGTGGGTCTCTCAATGTCAAGCGATTTGCGGCAGATGTCGTAGATCGCTTCGTTGTCGAGTAGCACCGACACGTCGGTGTGCTCCAGAAGGGAGTGGGTGGACAACACACTGTTATAAGGCTCGACGACGGAGGTGGAGACCTGGGGGGAGGGGTAGACGGTAAATCCGAGCTTGGATTTCTTTCCGTAGTCCACAGAAAGCCTCTCCAGAAGCAGAGATCCAAGCCCAGATCCTGTCCCTCCACCCACCGCATGGAATACCAGAAACCCCTGAAGCCCAGTGCAGTTATCAGCAAGCTTCCTGATCCTGTCAAGGCACAGATCCACTATCTCTTTCCCAACTGCAAAAACAGAAACCCCAAATTGTTAATCTACAAAGAAAATACAAAATAATACAATTGTTTCTGATACGGATTAAGATTAGATCTGTTTCAAGTACAGATAACAGAGCCTTGGCTAGAGATTTAAGTTTTGGGTTTGGGTTTTGTGCTTACTTGTATAGTGGCCTCTTGCAAAGTTGTTTGCTGCGTCTTCTTTGCCGCTGATGAGTTGTTCGGGGTGGAAAAGTTGGCGGTAGGTCCCGGTCCTGACCTCGTCGATGACGGTCGGTTCCAGATCCAAGAACACGGCGCGTGGGACGTGCTTTCCGGCCCCGGTCTCACTGAAAAACGTGTTGAAGGCGTCATCTCCGCCACCAACTGTTTTGTCGCTTGGCATTTGTCCATCAGGCTACAAAAAAAGGAGGAAAAAAAAAACCACTGAAATTAGTACTCCCACAGCGACACAGCCCAAATAGGAAAACAGATGATCTTTTAGGCGGATCTGGTAGATCTGTTGAGAAGAGAAAAGGCTATACCTGAATTCCATGTTCAAGGCAGTAGAGCTCCCAACAGGCGTTTCCCACTTGGATACCAGCCTGCCCAATGTGGATTGAGATGCACTCTCTCATTTTCGGTTGCTTGTGTGGGGAAGAGAGAAAAGAGGAAAAAAGAGAAGGTAGGCAAAGACGTATACAAAGACGTCTGGGCCTGCTGTGGAAGAAATGGTAATAAGAAAGTGAAAGTAGAATGGAGTATAAATAAAGAGATATTCGATGGCAAGAGCCGTTTGATATAGATAAGAATTAGTGGAGAGAGGCTTTTCGAAAAAAGCGCTTTGGTGGGATCCAGCTGGTTCTGACCGTTTAGGCGCTCCAAACAAACATTTGAAATTTGAAATTTGAACCTCCAAAGTGCAAGAGAGGCAAGTCTAAATACTAGTAAAACCTATTCAATGCGATTGTCTTTCAAAGAATCCTCGACCGCGGAGGAGGGGAAATATTTTAAGATTCAGATTTTTTTTTATTAACTTGTATCTATGGTGTGACATTATAATCATTTTTTTGTTTTTTTTTTTAAAGCAAATAATGAAAAAGATACTAAAAAATTATCGCAAACAAGCCCAACAGTAAAATTATACAGTGAAAAATAAAAATAAACAGTAAAAAAATTGGTCATAAAATGATTCAATCAGGTAAAAAGCTGTTTTAACACTAAAAAGAAAAAAACTAAACTGAGCTTTAACAATAGCCAAATTCCTGCGAAGTAACAAGAACATCCTCATTCCATAAAATAAATGTAATTGAAACAAGGTATTTTAACAACCTACGTATAAGGGATTCTAAAGGGAAGCCGAATTTGAACTAGTGACTTTCGTTTCAGGAGGCGTAATTCACAATCGATTAAGCTATCTCTTAGAAACGAGATTTTTATTTAAATATTTTTGTTTAATACGTAGTTTTTTTCATTGTGAGCTATGAAACGAAAATGAGTACATTTTTAATATTGATTTTAATTTTATCTCTTTAGTATAGTGTTTTCAAATTTCAATATAGATACTAGAAGCCACAAAAGTATCCCGAACGATTTCAGTCATTTAGTTCATTGATATTCTTGTTATAATAGATGCTATTATACGTACAATCAGACTCTATTCGATTGACTTATTTGATCTTAAACTTCAAAAATAATCTTCTATAATTGGCGTGCAATAGTTATTTTTCGGTATCATTCGTCATTAGTAGCTTAATTATTTTTACATAAATAAATAAATAAAATAATTTGATTTTTTTTTTATTTCAAAGAATTTCCATTGCACACCTAAACAATCATTGGCAAAGCATTGGGAGAGAAATAACAAGAAACTTCGAATCATCAATTTGGAAGAGAGGATGGAAATAGGAGTTTGATTTGGTCATCGTTCTAGTAACTCTTCTAGGCGTGAGTTTATTCATATTATAAATCTAATTAGAACAGCTCTTTTTTATTTTTCTTTTTTTGCCGAAAGCTTGTGAGGAGAATGGTATTCATGAGTTTGTGCAAGACTGCATGTCATATGCGAGGTGCCTTTAAAATACTCAACGAATGACATTGAGCATGCTTTTAGAATGAAGATTCGATATTAATATATGCTTCATTAATGATATTAATCAGGGCCAAGGCTATGGAATATGAGTTTTTTAAATTTTTTTAATGAAGGAAATTAATTATAACGTTTTACGGAAGAAAAAAAAGAAAACTATTTTGATGAAATATTGGAGGAAACCAATTATTTATCTGTTTGTTATGTTGTGAGCTGACCTGCTTCTCATCCATTTTTATTATCCTCCTACTACTTTTTCCTTTCATGGTTTCTTTAAAGATGAGTCTTCAAGTCTGTATTATCTCTGCAACGAAGAAAGTCTTGAATATTGGTGTCTCAGGTCTTCAATGGAGACAACTACATGGACAAGAACAAACAACATGGAGTTGTCTTGGCTTCTCAATTCCACTTTTGAATTGGTGCTCCTAATTCCCTTCTTCCCTCACAGTTCTTTGGAACATGATCATCTTCAATTAGTTATATTTAAGGGATACTCTTGTTCTTTCTTTTTTTGAAAGGACAAAAATAATGAAGAAAGGGGACTTGGAAGCTTTAAGAAGAAGAAGAGAAGTTTTTGAAGTCAGAAAAAAAAATATGTGCACAAAACAGAATGAAAGAAAGAAAAACCTGTGGGCAACTATGGTTAAGAAACAGTTAGCATGATGTACATCAAAGCATGATATACATCAATTTGGCATATGAGATTGGTGATAGATATTTGTTTAGTAATGTAGCATATTACTAAAGAGTTTATAAATATTTGTTTTGTTAATATAAATTAATTCATTAAATACTAGGCAGACCACATCATCACTACCACTACTAGGCAATGAGACAATACCAGCACCATCATCTCTCCAAGACCATCATCTCCCAAAAATATGAGGGGTGATGGACTCACTGGTGGGAGAAACATGGACTATAAATATAAAATTACTCATTAAAGCATTTTCATAGTTTTACTTGAAAGTGAGAACATTACAAAGGGTCAAGGAAAAGACAACTTCTTAAGTTAACGAAAGGGACAAATTCACTTAAAAAAAAAAAAAAAAAACTTTGATTCAAGGGCAAAATGCGGAAATTTGTAATTTGACGAGGGATTGAAAATTTTACTGAAAAATACAATTCAGTGAAAGATATTTTTATAATGAGAAATTATCTCAACATTTTGAGTTTCTAATTTTGATAATTACATATTGAGTTTTGATTATTTGCATCATAATTTTTTCGATCCTTGAATGACATGGATGCAATAAAATGTTTTATTTTTTTTAATAGACAAAAGATAAAATAGAGATGGGCAATAAAGATGAAATTATACACAAAGTGGGAATGAACCGAATAATGTTACATGTCAGTCACGTATTTTGTTCAAATTAATCTGATTTTTAAAATTATCATTAAATTATACCGATAAAAATTAACCTATAATGACATGAAACACCTCTAAATATAAGTCATGCATATAAATTTATTGGATGTACGTGGAAAAGGGAACATATGCAACTTGAGAAAAAATTGGCTGGAATGACTATTTGTCAAATAACTAAAATTCATATATATATAAAAGTGTCAAATTTAAAAACATCTTTTGTAATATTCTTTTTTTTTTTTTTAATAATTTTCTAACGGTATACTTCAGATTTTACATAAATTCTATTAAGAAATTGATATAAAAAAAAACCCATAAAATTGATTACAATTACAAATATAAAAAACTTAATTTGATACAAGTTCAAAACTATATATATTAGTTTCCATATGAAATATCAATCGGCTACAGACTACGCCTTATGAAGCGGAGGTCAATAGATCAAATCCCCGACATGTTAAAAAAAATAAAAATAAAAATAAAATTAAACACTGGACAGAGAAGGAAAACACCGAAACAATCTGAAACCGTCCGTTCCATTTGAGATCGGACGGTTCTAGTAATCCAAGGGCAGAACCCTCATGAATTCTTAACCCTAACACCAACACTATATAAACCGCGCTACACCACGCTCTTAGCCGGTACGAAATCCTTCTTCTTCCTTTACTCTTTGGCGCTCAGATCGCTTTTCATTGTTTGTTGTTATTTCGTCAATCTCTGTTTCTCAATTTATAGAAATATCCCTCTGTTTTCTGTTTATTGCTTTTTTTCATTCGTCGATCATTTGAGTATATATGCGTGATTGTGATACGGCGGGGATCTTGTTGTTGTCTGTGATGATAAATCCAAAGGCTTGTTTCTCAAGAACATTCGCAGTGGCCGCCTGAGAGCTTTCGCCTTTCGCCGGGCTTGAGAGCTTGTGCTGCTTTTTATCCTTCCTTGGATGTCTGAGACTCACACCCCATATTTTGATCACTGCAAGTTGTGATTGAATCCCATGGATGCCGTGGAAAGATTTTTTTTTTGCTTGAATCGCATCTAATTATTTCTCTGATTAATTCTGCATTTTTGTTGAAATTTTTGTTTCTGCAAAATGTTGATGATGATAAATCCTAAGGCTTGTTTCTCAAAACATTCGCAGTGGCCGCCTAAGAGCTTTCGCCTTTGCCGGGCTTGAGAGCTAGTGCTGCTTAATCCTTCCTTGGATGTCTGAAACTTGTTTCCCACTTTACCTACAACAATTATTGGCATAAAATGAAATTGAGCATATATTTCATATTTCGTTGTTTATGTTGCTTTCTGAAATTTTTTTTCTGAAACTTCAAAACCTCGTTCTGGCTTTTGGCATTGTTATTGATATTCAAGAGGTCCAATGATGATAATCCGAAGGCTTGTTTCTCAAAACATTCGCAGTGGCCGCCTAAGAGCTTTCGCCTTAGCCAGGCTTGAGAGCTAATGCTGCTTTTATCCTTCCTTGGATGTCTGAGGCCACCATCACACTATAAAGACAATAATAACAGGCCATATAAAAACAGGGCGATTTCTGGGTTTAGATCTTATTTT
>NC_081545.1:33026401-33047414 GCF_901000735.1 Corylus avellana
AACATTTTTTATTCGTACAAGTTCATCAAACAATATGATACTCAACCTAATAACAAGCACTTCATAATTGAGTTTCATCCCCTGATCCAGCCATATATATTTCTTGGTTCCTTAGCTGCCATAGTGAAAATGCATGTAAAGGCTTGGCTATTGGCTTCTTTCGAGAAAGAAATTCTTGAGACACGTATTTCATTGTAGGCCGAGACTTTGGTTTGATTTGGAGGCATGCAAATGCTATTGCAGCGACAAGAAAAATATCCTGTGCAACCAGATAAGTTGGAGGTGGCAAACGTTGGTCTAATATTTCATGTAACATCACGTTTTGAGAAGACGGTGATGCTAATGAAGTTAAGAGTTCCGTTGGATGTCTTCCCATTAATATTTCCAATGCCACCACTCCAAAGCTATAAACGTCGCATTTTTCAGTAACTTTCATTGTATAGGCCAACTCTACATAAAAAAAAAAAAATAATAATAATAAAATAAATAAATAAATAAATTATTATTATTATTATTATTAAAAAAATGTAGAAACCTTTCTTTTTCTTTTCTTTTTTTTTTTTTTAAATTTTTAATCTTTAATTTTTAATACAGTGAAGTTGGTCAAAACTTTCCATTGCATTAAAATTATATAGTGAAAGTGGTTGTTTGCAATCACGCATGAATTGATTCAAATAGTAAATGATAAGGCAATCCTAAATATTGGGAAAGTCATTTGTTCCACTTTGTCGAGTTCAATGTTTTAAAATAATAGGCAGGACTGAGAAAAATAAATAAATAAACATATAAATTATAGCAACAAAAGAATTGTTCACCTGGAGCAATATAACCGTAAGTGCCCGCAATTAATGTTTGATTGGAGGAATCAGGATCAAGGAGTTTAGCAGTGCCAAAGTCAGAGACAAAAGCCTCTAGTTTCGAGTTTAATAAAATATTGTTGCTTGTTATATCTCGATGAACAATTGTTGGAATGCATTCATGATGCATGTAGGATAAGGCATGGGCGGTGCCTTTGATGACGTTCACCCTCTTGCTCCAATCCAATTCTATAGCTTCAACATCATTGCTCAGGACACAAAATAGGCTTCCCCTTTCCATATACTCATAAACCAAAAACATGCATCGTCTATGTAAACAGAACCCATGAAGTTTTATAATATTTCGATGCCGAATTTCTGTTAACACTTTTACCTCGTTCTTGAAACTCATATCAAAAGTTGGATTCTCAGCCTCCAATCGATGAAGTTTCTTCAAGGCAATCACTTTGCCACCAGGTAATTTTGCTTTGTAAACGCTGCCATAACCACCTGTTCCAATACAATATTTTATGTCAAAGTCCTCGGTTGCTTCAATGATATCTTCATATGCAATATGTCCATCGTAATTCCATATCGAGAACAAGTTCCCATTCTTTGTTTCTTTTGAGTTAGACTGGGTCTTCTTAACCTTGCATCTCGAGTGAAGAAAGCCGCCAAGAACTATGAATCCAAGAAAAATGGCGATTGGAACCAAAATTTCTAGTTTGGTTATTCTTGATTTGTTAGTAGTCGGGGAAAACTCAGGGCAAGGACGGAAAACCTTGAAGCTACCATTGCATGAATCCTTGTTGCCAATTAACATGTCGTATGCATAATGTGAAGAAGCATTATAATAATATTCACATGGAATTGCACAATTGAACGAATTATATGACAAATTGTGACTCATACTATAAGGCAAAAAAAAGGGAAGATTGCCGGTGAGATTATTTTGATCGAGAAACAAAAGATCCAAATTCTTCAAATTCTCCATTTCAACCGGGATGGAACAATTGATTTGATTTGCACTAAGCATCAAAGCATGCAAACCAGTTAAATTGCCTATAGTTGAAGGGATTGGACCACTGATTTGATTCCTGGAAAGGTCCATTTTGAACAAGTTCTTCAACATCCCCATTTCTGATGGTATGGAACCATTGATTTGATTTCTTGAAAGGTCCAAATAATTCAAAATACTTAAATGGCCTAGAGTCGAAGGGATTGGACCAATGAGCTTGTTATTGCTTAGGTCCAAGTAGGCCAAATCGTTTAGCATTCCCATTTCTGATGGTATGGAACCATTGATTTGATTCCTTGAAAGGTTCAAAATACTTAAATGGCTCAGAGTCGAAGGGATTGGACCAATGAGCTTGTTATTGCTTAGGTCCAAGTAGCGCAAATTGTTTAGCATCCCCAATTCTGGTGGTATGAAACCATTGATTTGATTTCCATGCATATCCAGACCCGTGAGATTAACTAAAAGCCCAAGAGATGAAGGGATTGGTCCAATGAAGTTATTTTCATTCAAATGAAACTCAACCAGGTTCTTCAAATTTCCCAATCTTTCAGGGATGAAACCAGTGATTTGATTAAAAGAAATGTCAAACCTCACTAATTGGGTGAGGTTTGCAAGTAAAAGAGGCAGCGTACCTGTCAAGTTATTGTTGGACAGATGAAGGTGAGAGAGTCGCGATAGAGTACCCATTTCAAGTGGAATACTCCCTTGAAGATTATTGTTGGACAAATCAAGATAAGTAAGTTTCGATAGAGTACCCATTTCAAGTGGAATACTCCCTTGAAGATTATTGTTGGACAAATCAAGATAAGTAAGTTTCGATGGAGTACCTATCTCAAGTGGAATACTCCCTTCAAGATTATTGTTGGACAAATCAAGATAAGTGAGTTTCGATAAAGTACCTATCTCAAGTGGAATACTCCCATGAAAATAATTACTAGACAAATCAAGAAAAGTGAGTTTCGATAGAGTACCTATCTTAAGTGGAATACTCTCCCCAAAATAATTATGGGATAGATTAAGACGGACTAAATTAGGGAAGAAAGAGAAGTTGAGATTTAACTTATCTAGATAGATCTGATTATTAGTCAAGTGAATCTCTGTAACGCTTCCACCAGCATTGCAAGTAATACCAGCCCAGTTGCAACGAGTTGAGGTATCGTTGCTGTTCCTGTAACCACTCCACCATCCCGCCTCCAGAAGAGCCTTTGCTTCTAGTTGTAGTGCTGATAATTCAGATGCTCCCACAAAATGAGCTCCACTATCCAAATAAGTTCCACACAACAGCATACATGCTAAGACCACAATGGAAATGGAAACGAAAACGGAGGATGCCATGTTTACAAGTGTATGACTGATGAGGGCAATCACAAAAGGGTTGATTGTCATCTATTACTCGGGACACTTTAATAAGAAAGATAGAGGGGACAGACTTTGTGGACTGGGAGTGAAGGTTCAGACCAATTATGTTGTGTTGACGTTGAATGAATGACTTCCAACGTAATTCTCACGAAATTCTTGTCCTTTCGAATCCTATGGAACTGCAAATTTTCCACCCTTATGCTTTCTCTGAAACCATCTTGGAAATTTCCTCCCACTTGCATGGTCGTTGGATGACTTGACTATTAGCCATGATTAATTTACAGGTCCCATATGAGGCAAACACAAGGAAATTCTTGTCTTTTCAAATCCTATGGAACTGCAAATTTTCCACCCGTATGCTGCTTCCCTGAAACCATCTTGGAAATTTCCTTTTGAGTATGATTGATGAGGGCAATGCAAAGGGCTGATTGTTATGTTCACACGACTTGGGACATTTCCATGCGAAAGATACAGAGGGATTGCGAGTGTGTGGAGACATAAGGACTGAAAGTCAAGGTTTGGTTTGGAAAAATTTAATAATTCTCGTTCCATTGCATCCGTCGAATTGCAGAATTTCACTGGAATTGTCCCACAATATTTCCAAGGAATCATCTGGGAAATGGGTTTGATTTAGGTGCTTTAAAAAAAAAAAAAAAATTACACAGCATTTTCAGTAGTTTTTTCAATAGTCGCGGGACTAGCTGCAAAACTTGCTCTTCGAAGCAGGGCTCCCTGTCGAAGATACATAAAATGAGGCATAAGATTGTAGACTCATTAAACATTGGAAAGCAAGTAGAAAAATGGTATGAAGAACAATATGATTAAAAATAATATACTTCTGCAATTTCAGTTCTCCACAATGAATTCTTGAATTTCTATTCCTGTATGACGTGCCCCTCCCTGTAATCTCAGTATAACTTCATCTCCAACTTCAAGTGAGGTCACAGGGATTGCTGTTTTTTGTAACCCAGCCCCTGCAGAAGATGGGATCAAGGTTCAACCCTATCATATGAGGAAAAAAAATACAATGAAATAAGAAAGTTGACAAACTAGAAACCAGTTGTTGAACTCAGAAAAGAAAAAAACCTTGGCAAGGACAAACAAGGGCAACCGTTTCTGCATTTTGTAGAAGGATGCTGTAAAGAGTTTGGTTTTCTGAATCTCTCTGCAAGAGCAGAATATAGATTGTAAAAGAGTATTACCAATTAGGTCTATTATAGTAGCAACAACTTCAGACATATTACAATTTCTAGGAGATATGAAAGATTAGCTAGATGACAAAGCAATATCCAACCAAGAACTTTTTTCTCCCGGAAAAATTATGCAATAGCATTTGCAGGGGCATAATAGCAACACAAATCTAGAATATGGGGGGAAAGCAAGGTTAGGAGATATTCAAACATATGAGAGATACAAGGCTGAGTGTTTTGTGGGATGTTGGGAGGGGGTTGGCAGTGTTTTTATCTTACATTTTTCAGTCACTGAGAAACTAAGAAAACTTCACTTGATTAAGTGTTATGAAACTATTTCTCTCAGTCCAATTTAAGACACAAACCTTTGCCTCAACAAGAATGAGTGGTCTAGTCTCTATCTTCACTCGCCCAACAATTGCAGTTCGTTGTTGGCCTTTTTGATCAACTACTATGACCTCTTTGCCCGTTTTTAACTCAGAAAGGTAGCAAGTCTTTCCTCCTGGAATGGCAACATAGGCATGTACTGGTCCCTGTACAGTTCGAAAGTATACTTGTAAGCAAGGCTGAATAATAATAAGGACATTAAACTGTCACCTAGGAAATGGCTCTGACAACTTTCAACTACTATTTGTGGCTGACTGGAATATTTATTTGTTTACGGAATAATTTCCTTTGCTTTACCAAATGGTAGGAAAATGTCCTATTTTCAGGGGGAAAAAAAAAGTGGTTGTTCACGGTTGCATCCCTTATTCACCATCAAAGAATTACAGAAAATGAGGCATATAATTCTAGACGCAGTTCAGCTAAAAAAGAGTAGCATATGTGCATGTGACAAGCTCTGTTGTCATAATGACCTCATAATGCTTAACAATATTCAGAATGGGTAAAATATATGATACTAGTACACGCATGAGAAAAACAAGATTTTATCACTTCTACAGAGTTTGAAGACAACTTCAAAATTTATAAAGGGTTCATCACTAACTACAATGAAGAATTTTACATGATCCTAAAACATTAAGAACCAAGTAGACTCATTATAAATGGTATGAAAAGTAATATAAATAAAAATGATATACTTTTGCGTTTCTGTCAGTTCCCAAGTTTTGCACAACCATGGTAGAGCATGATAAGTTGAAGTAATCAAATGAAGCTTTATAAGTTAAAGGTACTAAAATGGGTCACCATTAACTTGAGGATTGATATGCCAAACCATTGGGTTTAGAGTACTTACCAAGATTTACCATGAAAAACAATTCATTGAAATATCATCTCTAACAAATTCAAAGCCAAAACTTACCGCATTAACTCGAAAAGGCCTGCTTGCAATATAATTTGACTCCAAGCATTCTGAGTGCACAAGAAATAATCCCCTTGCAAGAGATCCAACCTAAGGAACACAGATCATAATATAACGGCATTCCAATCAGTTAGCTCAATAGTGAAATTTGCCCATCGACCCCAAACAACACTTAAGGGGGTGAATACATGTTTTCCCATAATCACAACCAACAAAATATTTCAACCACACACAATATCACCAAAATTAAGTAAAGCAATAAAGAGATCAAACACAATAATTTTAGTGACGAAGTGGAAACTTTTTGAAGAACACTTCAAAATTAAAACTAATTTACAACTAAAGGTTTACAACTAACCCAATTTTGACACTGAATATGCCAACATAAATTCTAACAAATAATAAGTCATGCGAGGAGCAAATTATAGACGAGAAAACAAAAGCATACCAGAAGTCCTTCACCAGGTCTCATGAGGCTACAAAGATCCACACAAACTCGATCCCCCATTCCAACTACTTGAACTCGAGTTACAGTAGCTTTGGTCAAGCTCATGAGATTGCTCAATTCATTTCTTCTGTCAAAATAGTCCTGAAAACTTTTATATGATAAGAAGCCACACTTTACTACTTAACAAGCCCTATCAGAAATCAAATTACCTTGAGCTGAAAAACAGCTTCAGTGTTCTCAACTTTTAAAATAACTCCACCCAGACCTTGCTCCAAGGCCTGCAAACACAGAAAATGAATATTGAAAGGAGGTCATGATGCATCACCTATAGAGCCAAATTGACAATTTTGATAACTGAAGCATCTCTTCGAACATATGAAGCTCAGTTGCTGATCCTAATCTTAGAGCATCTAAATTATACCTCAAGGAAGACTTGTGCTTCAGAATGATTTTTTGAGATGGCAAAAACTGTTTTTTGAGAGCCTTGGAATGCAGCAACAATATTCTCTGCAGGAATTACCTTTAGAAACACAAAATCAGTGACCAATTCAGAAGTGCTTTATATTGAAAATGGCAGGTACAGGGATAGGTTAACTGGAAGGTGCTGGAAACAAAAAGTGCAGCATAGACTATATTTGTGCTCAAAACATCCATGAATATGGTCCATATAATGCAGATGAGCTGGTGTGACTGTATAATGGAAAGTGTACTAGGTTCAATGATTAGAAGCAACGAAACACGCAAAAAAGCAAGATTATCTCCGGATACAAAGACAGGCATGTAAAATGAAAGCTAAGAAGTTTCCATCAAAGTCATTGTAATAAAAGGATTCTGTTGATTAATTCAAAAGCAAGTTTAGAGAAAATGTGATTCAGCATGTTGTCATCTTTAACGAGATCAAGAATTATTATATAACTTCACACAATACCAGGTATCTTCCAAGTCATGGACCAAGTAGCAAAGACTTTGCATCAATTTCCAATATTCAATGCTCTTACTAAAAAATGAATTGTTCCGACTTTACAGATATCCACAGTTTTAGAGAAAGTTGATTTCTTTTTAACTTAGCTTAAACAACTCCACAAATAACAATGGGTGGTTGATATGCAGTACTTGAAGGCCAATTCAAGAAAATAGAAACAAATTTTATGTGAATTATCCTAAGCAGTCAGCAACAGGCCTACCTGCCAATCTAGCAAATTGATAACAACATTCTCTGCCTGCCCATTTGCGGGTTGGAGCTGCTGTAAGTCTTGTGGATTTGAAACCTCAAAAACTGTGGCAACCCTTCTATTCTCACCATCAAAAATGCCTCCCTCTTCAATATACAGAGGACTTATTAAGGCGATTGCTGAAAACCCATAACCAAAATTAAAAACTAAAAAAGTCGGATAAAATTATTGGCAAAATTAACATGACTCATGCTTTGACAAAAATATAGTGAAAACCACCAAAATCCTCACATGGGTCACAGCAATGTACCCAATTTTTTTCTTGTACTTATTTTGATCTACGAAGCATAGAGCACACAATTATATAAAATTAGCTCACAAGCTAATCGTAATGTAGATATACAAAAGAACAAGAGGGGGTCATAAGGAGCTTACAAGACCACTCATTGGCGAGTTGTCGATCCTGGGATGAGAAAACGAAGGTATTCCATCCTCTCTCCACGGCGGCCGTCATGACCTCTTTGCTTTTTGTCCAAATCCACACCGTCTTCAATTTCTCGTACGACCCAAAAGACGACGTCGTCAAAGAGGAATGAGAAGCACACATTGCGACACAAGAACAGCGTTGCAACAACTGGGTTGCCTTGTAATTGTTAGCATTCGATGAACGATAATTGACCAATGAATTTGATCTGAAAAAGTTCCATTTATCTGCGAATATTATTCGACTGAACAAACATTAATTCTGAACGAGAAAGGACGTGGAAAACTTGAGTAACTTGGAATGACATGAAATATAGGTAGATGAAATTGATTTACATGGGGGTTGAGGCAGTTGAGAAATGGTAATGTCGAGCAGTGGAATAACCTGAATTGAGAGTAAAACAGGGGAATTGTTTGGGTATTCGGACCAAAGAAGCAGATAACAGCACAACCATCCCACTTCTTCTTCTTCTCGTCCTCCTTTTGATGTACAGATTTGGATATTAATCGTTTTCTCAGGTGACGCCAGGTCAAGTTGGGTCTGGCATTCAGCTCCGCCAGATAAAGCTGATGCAATTTTTTTTTTTCTTTTTTATGTGCATGTAATATGATAAAAAAAAATAAAAATAAAAATAAAAAGATGGTACAACCAATAAGGTCATTTAATTTTTATGGCATTATAATTCTCATACACAACAATTTTTATTCATATAAGTTATTCAAATAATATGATACAAGTAACAAGCATTTGATAATTGAGCTTCATCCCTGATCCAACTATATATATTTTTTGTTTCATTAGCTGCCATAGTGAAATTGCACGTAAAGGCTTCTTTTGAGAAAGAAATTATCGAAATACACATTTTTTTTTTTATAGGCGGAGACTTTGGTTTAGTGTTTAGGCATGCAAATACTATTATTGCGACAAGGAAAATATATGTGCAATCAGATGGTTTGGAGGTGATTGACGTTAATCTAATATTTCATGTAACATCACATTTTGAAAAAATGATGTCGATAATGAAGCGAGGAGTTTTATTGGATGTCTTCCCATTAATATTTTGAGTGACACTACTCCAAAGTTATAAACATCATATTTTTTTTACTAATTTTTATGGTATAGGCCAACTCTGCATGTAAAAAGAAGAAAAATAAAAACTACTATAAATGTGAAAACTTTTTTTTTTTTTTTCTTTTCTTTTGGTATATTTTTCGATGCAAATAAGTTGGTCAAAGCTCGGCATTGCATACAAATTTCACTGTGAAAGTTGTTATTTAGTATATTTACAAAAATGCACGAATCGATTCAAATAGAATTGGCAACGTAACCCCACTAGAACAAATACTGGGAAAGACATTTGTTCTGTACGTCTAGTTCTACCTTCTATTGAATAATAGGCAACACTGAAAAAAAAAAAATACAAAATACAAAATACAAAATACAAAATCCATATAATTTATAGTAAGAAAAAGAATAATAGCGTAGCTCTGCTCACCCACGGTTGAGTCTCGGCCAGACTCACGGCAAGGTCGCAGCCAGACCCACAACAAACCCACGGTGGGTCTTTGGCCGAGACCCGCCTAGGTCACCGTGGTTTTTTTTTTTTTTTTTTAATAACCCTTTTTTATTATTATTTTTAAATTTGAGAGTTTTTGAAATTTATGGAATCTTCTCAAAACGCACAGTAGCTCATGATCTAAAGTGAAATTTCCTTTAAAAAAAAAAATATGTGAGAGATCACACTTGGCTATTAGATTAGGTCGGAGGAATTTTCCAAAATTTCTGTCCTTCGAATAATTAAAAGATGTGATATAGGACTTAAAAAAAGAAAAAGGAAAAATACACTTTACCCCCTAAAGTATCCACGCATTTACGTTTTGGCGCCCAATGTTTAAAAAGTGACATAAACCCCCCCAAGTTTCAGACGTTAACAAAAAAACCCATCCGTTTATTTTTGCCGTCACTTTTGACGGAAACCAAGTCACGTGCGTGGCATGTGACATTTTTCAACCAAAAAGTTCAAAAATACCCTCGGGGTAAAGTGTAAACATAAATTATTTCCGGGGGTAAAGTGTAAACATAAAAAAAATAAAATAAAATAAGCTTATTTAAGAAAACAAAAACAAAAAACAAAAACTCAAGTTAATTACCTTTTTAGTACCAATGTTCTCACTTTTTTTAATTTTTTCTCACCTAGGATACAAATCGTATCACAAATAGTACGTGAGTTATCGAAAAATACCAACTTGATACCTCTATTACATTCTGTTAGCCCAAACTAACAGAATGCCATGTATCACCCCCAAAAAAGCCACATGTCCTTAAAAAAAAATAATAATAATTACAAAAATAACTTCTTTTTTTTTTTAAAAAAAAAAAAAAATGCCACAGGTCCTTAAAAACTGAAAACAAATTATGGATATGCTACAGTTGACATCGAGCAGAAGATAATGTTTAGATTATTGTGGAGTAAGCATTGGTAAATCTAGTTAGATTAAATCTTGGGTCTCATCCAAAGTTCTAGTAACTATATAGAGGGGAATTTGAGTTCTTGAACTTTATCATTTGGTACTTAAGAAATATCAAGTACCAAAACCAAACTTAGTTTTAAGAGATTAGCTACTTAGACCAAAAATGAAATTATAACAAGATTCCAAACCACAAAGACATAACAAGCCGGTGTTCAAATACAATATCCTCTGTATAGCTAGAACACAAAAGCATTATTGAAGCATTGGAAGACCCAACAAAAAACCATTACACAAGCTCGAACGATTCAATCTTCAAGCTTGGAAAGAACAGACATCTCTTGATGTGTCATTCACAAGGTTAAACTTGTTATCTATGACTAATCAGATGAAGGCCGAGTTGAAAACTTGAAAAGCGTGTAAGCTTGTAAGGCTTTCTTGTTATCTATGACTAATAAGATGAAGGTTTAGTTGAAAACTTGAAAAGCATGTAATGCTTGTAAGAGTATCCAGGACTCACAATTGTAGATGGGAAATTGGGGTGGTTGACTGAGTCAGGAAATGCTTGAGTCTCCAAACATAGCGCGGCGTGTGGTTGGTACACAAATCCACCTTTTCCCTTCACATCCTTGAGAAAGTTGGCAGTATAGAACTGCACACCTGGAGCATTTGTTGACAGCTCCAACACCCTTCCTGACTTCTTCTCGTGCACCACTGCTGCTGGCTTCATCCTAAAGCCAGCCCGCCCATCAAGCACATAGTTGATATCATAACCAGTTGGTAGCTTTTTAATCCTGCTACCAACGATGTGGGGTTTGAGGAAATCATAGGGTGTTCCTTTCACGGGAACAAGTTTTCCAGTTGGAATAAGATGGCTATCAACAGCTGTGATGCGGGATCCAAAGATCTGGACCTCATTGGAAAGGATATCGCCGCTATTATGGCCACCTAAGTTCCAGTATGTGTGCTGAGCCAGATTCACTGGAGTAGGCTTGTTTAGAGCTTTGGCTTTCATTGTTACACTCAATTGGCTGTTCCCAAGGAGCGTGTAGCTGACAATGACAAAGAGAGCACCAGGAAACCCTGCAGAACATACAAGACAATCCGTAACAAAACAAGTGGGGTTCTTTATTTTCAACCAAAGAATGGTTCACCAGCTCATTATTTGAGATTGTCTAAATAAAAAAGACAACCATCACTTTGTACATTCTTATGTATGTCTATAAGTATCATTCTCTCATTGATATAAGAATTGAGAGAGCAGATATGGAGGTAAAGTTCAGTAGAAATAAAGAGTTACATGCCTTGGTCGCCATCAGGGCTGAGATAGGAGAAAACAATGCGAGGAGCATGACCTTCATTCTTATGCGCTCTCACCTTCCAAACAACATCACTAAATCCTCGAGAGCCACCTATATATGAAAATGATCAAATAAGCAACCCGTTGCAACAAATAGAAAAAATCAAATTTTAACAAATGTTTTCTCTCCTGGGGCAGAAGGGGACCAAATGAGAATAATGTACCATGAAGTGTGTTATTCCCTTCATTTGCAACTAGTTTATAATGGGTTCCATTCCAAGTAAACTGTGCGCCTCCAATTCTGTTAGCAACCCGTCCAACAACAGCACCGATGTATGATGAATCGTTCTAGAGAGGTTGCAAAATTTGCAATAAGTTGTCAGTTTTTTGGCAAAAGAAAACAAAAATAAAAACAAAATATTAGGAATAAGAACTACAATGGGCTTAGCCTACAACAGTAGGCTCTAATTGCATGAGGGAGTACCAAGACTTTGCTAGAATGCTCCTCTATCCCCACAAACACCCTTATTGCTTAAGAAAAATTTAGAAAAACCCAGTTTGATAAAATCAAATCTCATCTCCATTCCGGTTAGTGACTCACTGAAGTGCATCAGATACATCATGAATTTTAAAGTCTAGCATATACATGTGACCAAGGGAAACTTTAAGCACTAAAGCTCCAACCAGGAAAAGTCAAAGTTATTGCACCTAATGTTACATAAGAAAGCCACCGAAAATAATAACTAAAATTGAAATTTCCTAATCATCAAACTCGGCTAAATAAGCTCCAACCAGGAAAAGTCAAATAGCTTCCTTAGAAAAATCATAAATGTGCCTACTACCATAACTTCTACTCCAATTTTATAGTAAAGAAGAAGAGTTAATTACAAGGAGCCTTAAATGCGAATTCCCACCTTTTATAAAATGTAAAAATTTAAACTTTCCATTTTCATTGGGTGTTGAAATTATGTGTCTTCTATATGGGCTGTCACCTCAATAAAATTTCCACAACAAGTTAAAGAATATGGTCACGAGGTGGGTCGGCTAATCAGTATTTAGAGGAAAAATATTTACAAACGACAAAACGCACTGCAAATACTGCCATCACAGTTCTGTTTGAACTTTGATTGAGAGAGAGAAAGAGAGGCAATGTGGATCTATCCAACAAAATAGTCTCAGATTTTCGTATAACATAAACACGTCTCAAAAAAAAAAAAAAAAAAAAAAAAGAGATAAAACATTGCTGCATATGAAGCAAAAACTCACCTGGTACTCCTTGATTGAATCATACCCAAGAACAACATCAGCTAGCTTCCCTGAAAAGAAACACGAAAACGGATTAAAGATGGAGAGTAATAATAGCATGGGACAGAAATTCTTGAGGAGGAACCAAATATCAAAAACTACTCAGAAAAACCAACATTAAAATTCAGAGAACATACCATTTTTGTCAGGGAGATGAAGTGAGACAATGGTTGCACCCCAGTTGGTCAAGTTGACAGAGATATTACCCTTCTTCAGCTGATAGAACCCAATCTGTTCCTTTCCTGCATAGCCATTGACAAGCCCAAATGCAGCTAGAACGATGAAACAACAGAGCACAGATATCTTGGACATTTTTTTCAGAAAGAATAGTCTAATCAGATTAGACAATCGATCTGTTTTCACGTTCTGGATATCTGAGAATGATTAAAATCAAATGGGTCTTACTTAAAATACGCGGAAAAGAGTGAGTTTTTGTGCTTAAGAGAGATTATAGGCCATGGATTGAAGCAGATAAAAGGATTGAGACTATATAGGCAACGCCTTGCTCCCTCAAAGCCAATTGTTTTTGACTTAGTAAAGGGCTAAAAGGCCCATTGCGCGAACATCGTTGATGCCGTGGGGCCCAACAAAATTCTCATTTTCTTCAAGAGGGTCCCCACAAATTCTAATTTAATTTACTCTGTTTTGTCAAGATTCCCATATAAAAAGAAAGCCAAATAGATACTTCATTGACCCGGCCCTCACGGTGCGGGTCTTATGTCACGTGGTCACCAGACAGTCGCACGTGACGGGGACAGTGAAAATGCGTGGTTTACAATATACAGACAGATTAACCAATGAGCTTTTGTTTACGAAAAATAATACAGAAATTGCTTACTTCAAAAATCATGGTTATGATAATTTAATTGAACATATGCATTATTTAATTATTAATTAAGTCACCTATTGGATAGTTGACTTTTTAATATAAAAAAATGTTATATGTATTTGGTATTGAAGATTGGCCGTTAGATCCAGATCTGCCAATCAATTTTATCAGAAGTTTTTCCAAGAAAATTATTAATTGTTCATGTGGTCCTCACTGATTTTATTATATTTGATATAATATAAATATTGCGTAAGAATTATGATTACAACGTTGTTAAAGTTTTACCTAAAAGACAAATGGAGGGATTGATCTAAACCATCTATTTTTCCTGAGGGAGGAGGACCATTGGATTGAAGTTGTTTTTTTTTGCTTCTTAGAGTATGGAGCAAATTAGGAAGATTCAGCACAGTATAGCATTACCACAATAATGTTGCCCAATGGAGTCTTAGTCCAAAGAAGAAACTTATCAACTCAGTTTTGTATTAATTCAGATTCTTTTTTCCTAATAAGGTAGGGTTTGGGTCAAGGAGGACGGATTTGGAATTTACTTCCAATCATTGGCGATATTCTTCAATGTTTTCGCATTTGAACTACCTTGAAAATCCCCGGTAGTGCTAATTCTATAACACATCAACTCGCTTTTTGGGCTGCTATACCAATAGGACCTATGGTAGCATTCCCATTACTAGTCTGTTTTTTTTAGCTGCTGTTTGTATTAATAGTGGGAATAACCACTTTTTTAATTTCTTTTTTCCTTCTCCCGGTTTGAAGAAAAAAAGAAAAAGAAAAAGGGGTTGACGGATTTGGGCCATGTGCATATAATCCTTGGGCCATGGGACCATTGAGAACAAAATAATACACTCTGAAAATTTTTTATACCATACCAAATTTGGATTTGGTTTTGATTTCAGTTGTAAAATCAAGAAAAACAAAAACAAAGACAATAACAACGCGCGTGTGATTTAAGGGGGTTAAAGTGATTTAACCCCATAGTATAACATATATGTTATGAATTTTGAGATTTGGATCCAAAAATATCATTCGTAGCCTTGCAATATTTGACCAGCTTGTACATACAGTTGTACTATAATATATATGTCGTAGCCACTAGCCAGGGATATGTAGTGTGGCCATTGATGAACATGTAGGTTTTACTCATACGTTATAAATAAAGGACACCAAGAACAAACTGGGACTCCACTTCAATGGCATCTCATAGATCATATGGCAGTCGTTTTCGTTTTTTCTCCTGTGCATCTTTTGTCTACTGGCTTGCACAGCTACTGCAGATTCCCACGTAAATCTCTCACACCCATTCTCGCGCTCTTTCTCTCTCTCTCACGCACACAAAACTGGTTGAATCATGGGGGAGACTTGTTATAATAGAAGATATGCCAACAGGGAGACCAAGCTCAGCCCTGCAACCGTTTCCAAGCTCCAACTCAAGTGGAAATTCTATGCAGGCAAAGATATTACTGCAACACCCGCAATTTACAATGATACCTATTATAATGCTCTGATACCATGTTAAAATGCTTTGATAGCATGTTGAAATAATGGAGAGATATAGAAGCGGAAGAATAATAGAGAGAGCGGAAGCACACAATGGACTACATTGTATTATATTCTGTTAGAATATATAATGAATACGAAAGCATCTATTTATAGAGAGGTATGGCTTTAATAGTAGGAAAGATGCAGCCTGAAATAAAAGCCAATATCTTGAAAGTAAATAACAAGTAAATAACATTAACATAATATTCTTAATGGTGCCCTTTATTTCCCAAGCTGGAACTGCTTCATCTACGCCATCAAAACATCCGATGGATCACTTGTGTGGAAGAAGAACCTGCAGAAAGTAATGGGCCTTAACGCAACGGGTTTTGTATCATATGTGAACTGGACAGTATCAAGATCAACGCCAACGGTAGCCGGTGACCTGCTCATCATTGGAATCTATGGGTCAGCCATCGTTATTGCCGTACTTTAAAAGGTCAACTGGGAAGCTTGTTTGGTCAACCCATCTCGATGGCCATGCATCAGGGCTTATCACCATGTCCGGAACTTATTACAAAGGGTTAGTGATCACTCAATTTTACCAACTGATTCTTATCTTAAGATTTTGCATAATTCTAATTCTTGCCTCCTGTAACCATAACTTATATATATATATATATTTTTCAAATGTTCGTACTAAAATTAAACACAGCATTTGATAGTACGTGTTGTTGGTGGGATAAAATCACTTTCTCCCGCCAAGATTCATGAGACACTAAAAGAAGAAAGAGCGCAGAATAACAATATTCGGCAATTACACATAAACGCAAAATTTATGTGATTTACCGCTAAGGGCTATGTTCATAGAGTTGCAGCAGATTTCACTATTTGGAGAACGTTAAAGGAGGATTACAAAATAAGAGCATTGATTAAACTGTTCAACGGCCTCTAAAACCTTTATAGGAAGCCTCTATAGAAAATCTCTATAAAAAATCCCACTATTCTCTATGATATTTGCTGTCAATATTTGGCTCTCAAAAAAACATAATTCGATAGTCTAAAAAGGCAGCAGTAGAAATTATAGGTTTTAAAGCGGTACGTCCAAACGGCCTAGCCACCCGTTCGGATGCGTATAGAGTTTGTGAACCCGTTGCCCTGCCTATCCAGAAACACAAATGCACTGTCCGGACATGGCCAAAAAATCAATGCTCTCGGCTCTTGTCCAAACACCATTAAGGCCCGTCCAGACATGTTTGATTTCTGGTGACTCTCCCATCCGGTCGGAAACAGCTTGTTCGAACGCACACGCATAAATACCAAACTCCACCAGCTCTAACACGTGGTGTGTTATCCATGTGAATTTACTTATTTGTTATGTTTGAAATATATACTTTTGACGCAAAAAAAAAAAAAAGGAAGGATATTCAGATCTAAGCTCATGTCCAGCACCAATCATTAAGTCAACGTAAATAATATAAAAACCTTGCATGATTTGCCTCTCATTTGGTCAAATTGAGACAATCGGGGACAAGCACGCATTCACCACCTCATTGCGGGACGAGATAAGAATTAATTGGGTTTCAATTATTAGTATATATATATATATATATATATTTTCAATTTGAAAGTCAAGAGTATTAATTTTATAGTTCAATAGATGTGATATTTGCTTCATTTGATTTTTGTAGGGTTTCTATTCCTTCCATATCAATTGAATAGTAGTTTAAAGGGTTCATGAGCTTTTTCCAAAATATTTCATTGCCAACAGATTTTTAAGTCATCTCATATGATATTTATACTACATTTGATTTTTGTAGGGGTTTCTATGTTGGTACATCTTCATTAGAAGAAGGTTTTGGTATCGAACAATGTTGCACCTTCCGTGGCAGCTTTTCCAAATTAGATGTCCGTTCAGGCAAAATCTTGTGGCAGACCTTTATGTTGCCAGACAACCACAAGAAGAATGGAGAGTATGCTGGGGCTGCTTTTTGGGGAAGCAGCCCATCCATTGATGTCTCAAGAAACCATGTCTACATCGCCACTGGGAACTTGTACTCAGTTCCCTTAAATGTAAGCCAATGTCAAGAAAGGGAAAACAATCAAACAATACCAACCCACCCAGATGAGTGTGTGGAGCCCGATAACCACTCAGAGTCAATCCTGGCGCTTGATCTACACTCTGGCAAGATCAAATGGTTTCACCAACTAGGAGGCTATGATGTGTGGTTCCTTGCATGTAACAATTAATCTTTCAACCCCGAATTGTCCAGCAGGTCCTAACCCAGATATGCCGATTTCGGGGAGGCGCCACTGATGTTAAGCATAAAGAAGAATAAAACAAAATTAGATCTTGTTGCTGCTGTGCAAAAAAGTGGATTTGCATGGGTTTTGGATCGCAATAATGGCAACCTCATCTGGTCCACAGTAAGTCCAGCAAAAATAATGATTGAGATCATATGGACCGATCACAACATTACTTATCGTGTGATGGATTAAATCTTGACCTCTATCTTAGAATATATATATCATTGCCACTATTTTCTCATATGATATCAATTGCACAATTTTCTTTATGATATTGATGTAGGAAGCTGGACCTGGCGGGCTTTCGGGAGGGGGTACTTGGGGAGCAGCCACTGATAATAAAAGATTATACACCAACATTGTTAACTCTGGTCGCAAGAACTTCACTCTCAAACCGTCTGAGAAAATGACAACCGCCGGTGGATGGGTGGCAATGGATGCTGACAATGGCAAAGCCCTATGGTCCACGGCCAATCCTAGCAATGCAACCTCTGTGGGCCCTGTTACTGTGGCTAATGGGTTGCTCTTTGCAGGATCCGCACATCCAAAAGGACCCATGCATATATGCAATGAACGCCAAAACTGGGGAAATTCTATGGTCTTATGAAACTGGAGCCACCGTGTATGGCGGCATGTCGGTGAGCGATGGATGTGTAGATGTTGGGAATGGATACGTGGTTAATCTTGCTATTTTTAATCCATCCTTCACTGCTGGAACGTCACTCTTTGCCTTTTGCCTCCCATGAATAAATATAAAAACGTTAATATGCACTTTTTCATTCAGCCTTTTCTTTGAAAATTTATTGTACGTGTACTTAATTATTTTTCTTTAATTTCGATCTCATGATGTGAAGATCATTGCAATATGGTTCAAACTTCAGACGATAGTGATAGCAGGCAAAGGTGCACTACTGTGTGCAGTTTACAATTCAAGTTATACACAATAGTACAAATATAAAAAAAAAAAATTAAAAAAAATGTAGATTTCTTAGTTTTAAGGAAAGTCTAGAGAAAATTGCCGCATTTTGAGGGTTTGATACGTGGTGATTTTGAAAAGTGGCGAGTTAAAATAAAAAAATAAATTTTCTCGTCAAAATTTAACTGGAGCTTAGATAGTTGACATAAAATGATCCGAGTACAAAAAAGTCAATCGGATGTGATTTGGAGGTGGTTGCATGAATGAATGAGACTTAATAGAGTTATTCAATACTTTCAATATTGAATTTGAATAAAAATAAAAATATAATTTATCTTTAAATTAATAATGAGTACTCTTGTCCGAATTGTACATCCCCTATATATTACACATCAGCCGGAAGATATTGCTTTATTTGACAATTTCTTCACCAATTGAGTTGACATTCATAATAATATAATATGTCATATGCTCCACGAATTTTGTAGGATTGGGATCGTATCATTTCGTATATATCCTTGTGGTATTTGATGTTGTAATAATTCATTCTTAAGAGTTAAATGAGCTAGTTTAATTTGGAAATGGTTTTGATTTTCTCTTTTATTCAAAATAAAATAAATAATAACTTAAAACGCAAAACATCATAAATTACTTTTATATATATCACGTCACAACTAAAAAGGGAAAAATAACTTTAGGCAGGAAATGAGAACACGGAACATGTAGGATTTGATGTTTCACTCAAATTCAAAGTTGAAATAGCTTTGGAGTACACGCTACAAATTAATATATGTTATATAAGAACTACTCCCCGGATGTTCAACACACTAAGAACAGATTGGGACTCCACTTCAATGGCATCTCACGGCTCAAATGGAAATGGCAGTTGCTTCTTCTTTCTCCTCTGCCTGTTTTCTCTCCTAACCTTCATGGCTACTACTGCACTTTCCCATGTAAATCTCTCTCTCTTACACAAACACACGCATCCATGCATAACTATCACAAGTTTTGATGTCATACTAATTATTAACGTAAGTTTGTTTTGGTGTTTAATTGGTTATATAGAAAGAAGATAAACAAAACTGGTTGAATCATGGTGGAGACTTGTATAATAGAAGATATGCCGACAAGGAGACCAAGATCAGCCCTGCAACTGTTTCCAATCTCCAACTCAAGTGGAAATTCTATGCAGGCAAAGATATTACTGCAACACCTGCAATTTTCAACGGTACCCTTTATTTCCCGAGCTGGAACGGCTTCGTCTACGCCGTCAAAACATCCGATGGATCACTTGTATGGAAGAAGAACTTGCAGAACTTAACAGGCCTTAACGCAACGGGTTTTGTACCAAATGTGAACTGGACAGTATCAAGATCAACCCCGACGGTTGCTGGTGACCTGCTTATCATTGGAATCTATGGACCAGCCGTTGTTATTGCCGTTGAAAGGTCAACTGGGAAGCTTGTTTGGTCAACGCAGCTCGACGGCCATGCATCAGGGATTATCACCATGTCCGGAACTTATTACAATGGGTTAGCAATCACTCATTCTTACCTCTTAATTCTAATTCTTGCCTGCAATCACCATAACTTGTATATACTTTTACCAAATGTTCGTATTAAAAGTAAACACATAGTGGATAGTACGTGCCTACGTGGTGGGTTATCCATATGAATTTAGAAGTAAAACGAATTAGGAAAGAATTTGTTATGTTTGAAATAAATTCTTTCGACCAGATAAAAAAAAAAAAAAAAAAACACCACTCACCGGTATCTTAGTTTATGTTTGGCAGTTACATTTCTTATTTATGGTATAAAGCAAACACAAGACGTAATAAGCAAAAGTATGCAGAAAGCCAAAACCCACGTTCGCATTTAAGTAGCGTTCAATCGATGCATTGAACAGAAGCACTAATGATGTGGGACGAGACAAGAATTAATGGATTGGGTTTGAATTATTAATATTTAACTTTATGTTTTTCTTTAATAATTCAAGAGTCAAGAATATGAATTTTGTAATTCAATACATGGGCTTGGCCCAAAATTAGTCAAATTAGGATTATGGTTTGGTCATTAGTCTATTTAAATGATTGCAAATTTTGTTTTAAGGTATATAACTCCTCTTTTTATTGGTGAGACTCTACCAAACTCTCAATGGTTGACCAGTAAAACTCTGTTTCTACTTGTTATGATAATTGTTAAGTGGGATTTATCTATTTCATTGGCACCAAATTTAAGTCATCCCATGTGATATTTGCTGCATTTGATATTTGTAGGGGTTTCTATGTTGGAACATCTTCATTAGAAGAAGGTCTCAGCATTGAACAATGTTGCACTTTCCGTGGCAGCTTTTCCAAGTTAGATGTCCGTTCAGGCAAAATCTTGTGGCAGACCTTTATGTTACCAGATAACCACAAAAAGACTGGAGAATATGCTGGGGCTGCTATTTGGGGAAGCAGCCCATCCATTGATGTCTCAAGAAACCATGTCTACATTGCCACTGGAAACTTGTACTCAGTTCCCTTAAATGTAAGCCAATGTCAAGAAAGGGAGAACAATCAAACGGTACCAACCGACCCAGATGAGTGTGTGGAGCCCGATAACCACTCAGACTCAATCCTGGC
>NC_081545.1:33047514-33050875 GCF_901000735.1 Corylus avellana
ATTGAAAGTTCATGGGACTAAATTGAGAGATTTTGAAATTTAGGGGGGTTTATCAAATCGGGTGGAAGTTCAAGGGTTTTCAGTGAAGTTTCCCCAAATTCTTTTGACCAAAAAAAAAAAAAAAAAAAAAAACCACTCACCAGTATCTTAGTTTATGTTTGGGAGTTACATTTCTTATTTGAGGAGTGCTACGTACCACTCACCAGTACCCTATACACATCCTAAATTTGTTTCCCAAAAATTGGTTTTTAAATGAGGTCTCACTATCTCATGAGATTTATTATTTTGAGAAGTGTCACCAATTCATGAGATGGTGACACATCATATATTTAAGAATTAACTTTTAAAAAACAAATTTAGGATATGTAGTATTTATCTTCTTATTTATGGTGTAAAGCAAACAGAAGACGTAATAAGCAAAAGTATGCAGAAAGCCAAAACCCACGTTCGCATTTAAGTAGCGTTCAATCGATGCATTGAACAGAAGCAGTAATGATTTGGGACGAGACAAGAATTAATGGATTGGGTTTGAGTTAGTAATATTTAAATTATGGATTGGGTTTGAATTAGTAATATTTAACTTTATGTTTTCTTTAATAATTCAAGAGTCAAGACTATGAATTTTGTAACTCAATACATGGGCTTGGTCCAAAATTAGTCAAATTAGGATTATGGTTTGGTCGATCATTAGTCTATTTAAATGATTGCAAATTTTGTTTTAAGGTATATAACTCCTCTTTTTATTGGTGAGACTCTACCAAACTCTCTGTGGTTGACCAGTAAAACTCTGTTTCTACTTGTTATGATAATTGTTAAGTGGGATTTATCTATTTCATTGGCACCAAATTTAAGTCATCCCATGTGATATTTGCTGCATTTGATTTTTGTAGGGGTTTCTATGTTGGAACATCTTCATTAGAAGAAGGTCTCAGCATTGAACAATGTTGCACTTTCCGTGGCAGCTTTTCCAAGTTAGATGTCCGTTCAGGCAAAATCTTGTGGCAGACATTTATGTTACCAGATAACCACAACAAGACTGGAGAATATGCTGGGGCTGCTATTTGGGGAAGCAGCCCATCCATTGATGTCTCAAGAAACCATGTCTACATCGCCACTGGGAACTTGTACTCAGTTCCCTTAAATGTAAGCCAATGTCAAGAAAGGGAGAACAATCAAACGGTACCAACCCACCCAGACGAGTGTGTGGAGCCCGATAACCACTCAGAGTCAATCCTGGCGCTTGATCTACACTCTGGCAAGATCAAATGGTTTCACCAACTAGGAGGCTATGATGTATGGTTTCT
This sequence comes from Corylus avellana, assembly GCF_901000735.1. Lineage (NCBI taxonomy): Eukaryota > Viridiplantae > Streptophyta > Magnoliopsida > Fagales > Betulaceae > Corylus > Corylus avellana. The sequence goes on from NC_081545.1 coordinate 33,048,819, forward strand.
TGCATGTAACAATCTTTCGACTCCTAATTGTCCGCCTGGTCCAAACCCAGATGCCGATTTCGGGGAGGCACCATTGATGCTGACAATAAATAGCAATAATAAAACTAAATTAGATATTGTTGCTGCTGTTCAAAAAAGTGGATTTGCATGGGCTTTGGATCGAAATAATGGCAACCTCATCTGGACAACAGTAAGTTAAGAAGATAATACTCTAGTGGAATCATCACTTCTTCTTTTTTTTTTAACTACTTTTTATTTTATTTTTTGTCAGAATAATGATTAAGATATATATGGACTCATCTTGTGATGGATTAAATCTTGACATCTATCTTAGAATATCATTGCCACCATATTTGCTAACTAGGATTTTGATCAATGTAGGAAGCTGGACCAGGTGGGCTTATGGGAGGGGGAACCTGGGGAGCAGCCACTGATAATAAAAGGTTATACACAAACATTGCAAACTCTGACAGCAAGAACTTCACTCTCAAACCGTCTGAGAATACCACCACCGCTGGCGGATGGGTGGCAATGGATGCGGACAATGGCCAAATCCAATGGTCCACAGCCAATCCTAGCAATGCCACCTCGGCGGGTCCTGTTACTGTGGCTAATGGGATGCTCTTCGCAGGATCCACAAACCCGAAAGGATCCATATATGCAATGGACACCAAAACTGGAGAAATTCTGTGGTCTTATGTAACAGGAGCCACCGTGTTTGGCGGCATGTCGGTGAGCGATGGATGTGTATATGTTGGCAACGGATACGTGTTCAATATTGGTTCTTTTAATCCATCCTTCACAGCTGGAACGTCACTCTTTGCCTTTTGCCTCTCATGAATATATTAAGATATATACTATAATAAGCTGAGGCATAAAACCATTCTATATCTTCCATCCGGTCCGGGCTCAATAAGAAAATGTAGACTATAATTAAATAATGAGCTAATGGATGCACTTTGTTATCCGGCCTTTTCTTTGAAAAGTTGTTATGTCCTTCACTATTTTTCTTTAATTTGTCAGCCTGATTCAAACTTCAGACGATACTGATAGCGGGCAAAGATGAACTATGTATAATTAGACTTTCTTAGGAAATTCAATAACAAAGTTTATATTCTCAGCTGGAAGAGATTGCTGCTTTATTTGACGTACAATTTCTTCACCAATTGAACTGACCTTTATTATAGTATAACATGTCCACGAATTTTGTGGGATTTGGATCGCATCATTAATTTCGTATGTTTGTGGTATTTGACCATGTAATAATTAATTCTTAAGAATAATTAATATATGTAATGAATAGGGTAAGATCGGATGTTTTCATCTTATATGTGTTTATCTCTTTTGGTGCTCCATACTGATGTGTTTATCTCTTATTGGAGGACTCAAAAGACCTAATTTGTCCCACATCCTTATAGAAATTATTATCTATTTAAGATTTCTCATATATATTTTATTAATAAGCTCAATGACTTTATATGAGAGATTACATAGAAGAAATAGACTTAATTAAAATACATATTACTAATCCCAAAACCATAAGTCCTTATTAACTGTGAGACAACAATAAGAGTCTTGATATGAAATCCTCCTTTATGCTCGTGACAATACTCAAGAACAAGCACTTCATAATTGACTGTCATCCTTGGATCCAACCAGATATATTTCTTGGTTCTTTAGCTGCCATAATGAAAGTTCATGTAAAGGCTTGGGCATTGGCTTCTTCTGAGAAAGAAATTCTTGAGATACACATTTCATTGTAGGTCGAGACTTTGGCTTGGTGTGTAAGCATGCAAATGCTATTGTAGCGACAAGGAAAATATCATGTGCAACCAAAAGATTTGGAGGTGGTAAGCGCCGGTCTAATATTTCATGTAACATCAAATTTTGAAAAGATGATGATGATAATGAAGTCAGGAGTTCTGTTGGATGTCTTCCCATTAATATTTCCAATGCCACAACTCCAAAGCTATAAACATCGCATTTTTCAGTAACTTTCATGGTATAAGCCAACTCTGCATATATAAAAACAAATTAAAACTATTAAAAATCTAAAA
>NC_081545.1:33050975-33053552 GCF_901000735.1 Corylus avellana
AAAATTAAAACTATTAAAAATCTAAAAACCTTTCTTTCTCTTTTTACTTTTTCCTATATATGTTTTTTAAAACGAAAAAGTTGGTCAAAACTTGTCATTGCATAAAAATTCCATAGTGAAAGTGGTTGTTTGTGACCAGGCATGAATCGATTCAATTAGTAAATGAGACACTATTATTGGGAAAGAACCTTGCTCTACATGGCTAGTTCTAACTTTTAGAATAATATAAACAATTGAATAAATAAATATGTATATATGTATATAAAATTTATAATAAGAAAAAGAATATATCACCTGGAGCAACATAACCGTAAGTGCCGGCAACTAACGTTTGATTGGATGAATCAGGATCAAGGAGCTTAGCCGTGCCAAAGTCAGAGACAAAAGCCTCTAGTTTTGAGTTCAGTAGAATATTGTTGCTTGTAATATCTCGATGAACAATTGTTGGAATGCACTCATGATGCAAGTAACATAAAGCGTGGGCAATGCATTTGATGACATTCACTCTCTTGGTCCAATCTAATTCCACAACTTCAACATCGTTGTTTAGGATGCAAAATAGGCTTCCCCTTTCCATGTATTCGTAAACCAAAAACATGCATCGCTTATGTAAACAAAACCCATGAAGTTTTATAATGTTTCGATGTCGAATCTCTGTTAACACTTTTATCTCGTTCCTAAAACTCATATCAAAAGTTGAGTTTTCAGCTTCCAAACGATGAAGTTTCTTCAAGGCAATCACTTTTCCATTAGGTAATGCTGCTTTGTAAACACTACCATAACCTCCGGTTCCAATACAATGTTTTATATGAAAGTCCTCAGTTGCTTGAATGATGTCTTCATATGCAATATGTCCATCATAATTCCATATTGAGAACAAGTCCCCATTCTTTGTTTCTCTTGACTCGGATCGGGTTTTCTTAGCCTTGCGTCGGTGCAAGAGAAAGCTCCCAATAATTAAGAATCCAAGGGAAATGGTGATGGGAACAAAAATTTTTACTTTCGTTGCAATTGATTTGTTATTGGCTGAAAATGGAAGGCAAGGAGGGAAATGCATGAAGACACCGCACAAATTCTTATTGCCAATTAATGCGTAAAATGTATGATATTGATCATAACCATATGGAATTGGACCTTGTAAAGAATTGTATGACAAGTTGACATTTTTAAAAGAAATGTAAGCATCAGGAATGTTGCCTGTGAGATTATTGTAGCTAAGATCCACGGACCATAATTGGTCTGCTGTCCCAAATTCAATAGGTGCTTCTCCACTAAGAAAGTTATGACTAAGGTCAAGAAAATACAGTGAATGAAGGTTGACCATCTGAGTGGGAATATGACCAATGAGATTGTTATTATTGAGAAACAAACTCACCAAAGCCTTCAAGTTACCTATTTCTATTGGGATGGAACCATTAATTTGAGTTTGACTAAGTAACAAAACTACTAAATTAGTTAAATTACCTATAGTTGAAGGGATTTGACCATTAAGATTGTTATTTCCGATAATCAAGGAAGTCAAATTCTTGAGGTTGCCTATTTCGTGGGGAATGGAACCAAAGAATTGATTGGAACCAATATCCAAATATTCCAAATTAGTTAAATGACCCAAAGTGGAAGGGATTGGACCGATGAGCATGTTAATACCTAGGTTCAAATAGGACAAATTTTTCAACATCCCTATTTCTGGTGCTATGAAACCACTTATTAGATTATTAGAGATGTCAAACTGCTCTAATTGGGTGAGGTTTGCAAGTGAACGAGGCAACTTACCGGTCAGATTGTTGTTGGACAAATCAAGATAAATGAGTTTGGATAAAGTACCAATCTCAAGTGAAATACTCCCCCGAAGTTCACTATCTGACAGATCAAGGTGGATTAAATTTGAGAAGAAACGGAAGTTGAGTTTTGACATCTCTCCCAAATGGAAACCTGCAAGGAAGTCGATGGTGATCTTTGTGACGCTTCCAGCAACATTGCAAGTAATACCGTACCAGTCACAACGACTTGAGGTGTCGTTGTTGTAGCCACTCCACCATCCACTCTCTAGAAGAGCCTTTGCTTCTAGTTGTAGTGCTGATGATTCAGATGCTCCCACAAATTGAGCTCCACTATCCTCCAAATACATTCCATAAATCAAGATACAGGTAGCCCATGCTACCACCACAACGGAAATGGAAATGGAGGGCGCCATGTTTACAAGTGTTTGATCGATGAGAGCAATGGCAAAGGGGTGATAATAAATAGCAAAAGTTAATGGCCATGATCTGTTTCAACAGTACATGTGAGCGTAATTACCACCACAGGCCCACATGGTGCGTCCGTCATCCTTTTGGCACAAACACACTGAAAGTCGAAAACATTGCACGCGAAGGGCATGCAACTTTTCAAGGACGAGGTGAGGTAGTCACATGCTTTGGGGGACAATCATCATGGCTCTTATTAATGCATAATTTACCATCAAGGTTTTAGGTAAAATTACATTACAGGGGGCTTCTTCATACATGTGCCACGTGGCTTCATCGATCATGCATCCAATTGCAAGGGGAAAATTTTGTATTTTATTCCTTCTGTTTC
>NC_081545.1:33053652-33109553 GCF_901000735.1 Corylus avellana
TTGAAATTTAAAAATACAATCAACCAATATTCTATCTGCAAATACCGACTTTACTAATTGAAATTTTACAGTTTAAGAATCAATAACTCATGAATTACATAAAAAAATTTAATTAACGATTTCGGTATTTGTATGGGAAAGAATGTGATTGTTGATTTTTAAATTTCAAACCATTATCATCTATGAGACATGTTTTCAACTTTGATAGTACAAACAAAAGAGTTGCATGTATAGTATTTTAATGGTAAGAGAATCACACGTATCTTCCTTATGAACAATCAAGTATATGTAATTGTCTCCACGCACTATTCTTACATTCTTGTCCACTGAATTGGAAAAAAAATGGTCAAATAAGTTTAAATAAGTTTAAATTAATGTGTAATTAAAAAAAAAAATATAACAAATAAAAAAATATTGCCTCTTTTTCTAAAACTTTCGATTCCTGAATTGCCTCCCAATACGACTTCCAAGCATATACCCAAAACTCCCCTCATCTTCTCCATCCGCCACCACAGTTTATTCCATAGCCACCCCTTTTGATGACAAATCATAATTAATTTAAATAAGAACGTTTAAAACGCTGTTCTAAAGAGAAGAGAACAAGCTTAAACGTTCTTTCCCTATCCAAATGTCACTACCCTATCCAAAATTAGTTTTTTCTTTCCTCCGAATTATTATTTTAAGTTATTTTTTGTCATTTAAAAAAATATTACATTTAACAATTTAGGAAGGTGCTCGGCGTCAATTAACTACAGCAACCTTGTGGCCATCTAACTCAATGTCAAACCCCTACTTTAAGAGTACGTTTTAACATAATCTACCAATCATGTGTTGTAATTGCCAAGATAATCTTCCGTGACCTATATATCGGCTGGAAAAGTCAAGGGATATAGTGTAACATCACAAAATGTTAGTATCACCCTAAATGGATGGATAATAAAAATGCAAATGGGTGTTAATTTTTAATTAATTATTTATTAAGTAAAATTAGACTTTATAAATGATCGTAGCAAGCTTCAATTATAATTTGACTATTCGTTTTAGAGTGAGAACACAAATATGATTAATCTTTTCCCTTAATGTGAGACTGAAAGTCAACAAATCACTAGTTTTGGGTCCCAAGTATTTGCAGTACTTTTAACAGGTTTTTAAGTAAGGATGAGGCTATACATTTTGTAGAAGCAACTTAATTAAGCTTCCATATCCATGGCACCTTGTGGATTCTACAGCAAACTTTTCCTCCTTCCTCTATGCATACTCGGTCTACTCACCTATGCAGCAAATGCAAATTTAGATGTAAGTCTCCCAACCCTCACCCCTCTCTCTCTCTCTCTCTCTCTCGCACTAATTTCTTGAATGGCAATTAACATGGTTCTGAAAATGGTTGTTGGTTCTTAATGATCAGTGGCATGCTAAAAAACACAATGCTCCACAACAATGGACAAACCATGGTGGAGATTTGTACAACAGAAGATATGCCAACAAGGAGACCAAGATCAGCCCTGCAACTGTCTCCAATCTACGTATGAAATGGGAATTTTATGCAGGAGGTGATATAAGTGTAACGCCAGCTGTTTTTGATGGCACCCTTTATTTTCCAAGCTGGAATGGAAACATATATGCAGTTAAAGCGTCTGATGGCTCCCTTGTTTGGAAGAAGAACCTGCAAACATTAACCGGCTTTAACAACACTGGTTTCATTCTCAATGTCAACTCAACAGTCGCAAGATCAACCCCAACGGTAGCCGGTAAACTTCTCATCATCGGGATCTATGGCCCTGCTGTTGTTCTTGCTGTTAAACGGTCAACGGGGGAGCTTGTTTGGTCAACCCGGTTAGATAATCACACCAGAAGTTTCATCACCATGTCTGGAACTTACTACAAGGGGTTAGTCTTAATTTGTTTATGCGTTTTCTTTTTTAGTTCATTATGATTTGGAGATATAGCAGAGTTGTTTCTAGTTTTATTGTCACCATTTTAAAGTTTTATTGCAAATTAATTAAATTAATCTCATATTATGTTCGAGAAAGTAACCCAAAACCAAAAGGGAAAGAGCGTAATGAAACACGTGTTTTTGAAGCCTCTTCTCCTGAACTACCGGGTCAATGGCGTTACTTGAAAGTGATAAACATACTAATAAGTGAAAACTTCTTCCCAAAACTGCATTATCAGAAGAAAAAGATTTTCTAATTGCCAAGCTCATTTATAGAGAAGATACAGTTTATGCTAGTAAATACAAGTGGGCAGCATTGTAGGGCAACTTGACATTGAATAAATTAAGTTGTTAATTTTATTTCATTGCCCAAGAAAGTCATATTGAATTCTTTATCCTATCGAGACACGAAGCCTGGCCTGACTCTAGAACACAAGTGACAAAATCATCATATTAATAAGATGATATAGTCGTAGATGTTGACTTATATTCTTATATTAAATGCTTGTCTTACATGTTTTTAGCAATTATTCCAGATTTGGTTTTTACCAGAAATATCAAACCATTAAAGATAAATAAGCTCAATACTAGCATAAAGGTCGCTGATTTTTCCAAGTCCCAAGAACTTATATATTAATTAATAAATTAGTTTAAACGGATAGTTTCGTTTTCACTAAATGAAAAATGATAAAAATTATTGGATTCAAAATTCAATACTGATCCATCTAAAAATCTAATAGTAATTTTCACTACTACTCAACGAGTATGCAAGTGAGTATGGAAGTAGAAATGTGTGTAGTATTTCTGTTTGATAAAATGATTAAGTTGATGATCAAGGCTCAAAACCGTACTTCAAAGTACTTGTTAGGATTAATTTAAACTAAAATGGTTTTAGAGTTTGATTATCTATGATGCCTTTGATTATTCAACAGGGGTTTCTATGTTGGGACATCCTCACTAGAAGAAGGCCTCAGTGTTGAGCAATGCTGCACATTTCGTGGCAGCTTCTCCAAACTTGACGTCCGAACTGGTGCAATCTTATGGCAGACCTTCATGCTGCCTGAAAACTCGGGCAAAACCGGGGAGTATGCCGGAGCAGCAATATGGGGAAGTAGCCCTTCCATCGATGTGGTACGAAACCTTGTATATATTGCCACTGGAAACCTATACTCTGCTCCTCCTCGTATACTTGAGTGCCAGGAGAGGGAGAATAACCTGACAGTACCTTCATCTCCGGATCAGTGTATTGAGCCTGATAACCACTCCAATTCAATCCTAGCCCTTGATTTGGACTCCGGAAAAATTAAATGGTATAAGCAGCTGGGTGGTTATGATGTATGGTTTGGTGCATGCAACTGGCATTTGGATCCCAGGTGCCCTCCTGGTCCAAGCCCAGATGCTGATTTTGGTGAAGCACCAATGATGTTGACCATATCTCTCAATAGGACTAAGCGGGATGTTGTTGTTGCTGTTCAAAAAAGTGGGTTTGCATGGGCTTTAAATCGTGATAATGGCAGTCTTATATGGTCTAAGGTAGTTTTCCCAGCTTCGTCGTTGTAAGTCTATTTGGGTTTACAATTTTAAAACATGCAATTTAAAAATAGCAATTTGAAAATGCAGTTTAATTTCGGTCTACAAAATCGCAATGTCTGATGCACTCCAAATTAGATTGTATATGTTTATCATCCTAAAATTGGCTGGTTGCTTTGATATAGGAAGCAGGACCAGGAGGCCTAGGTGGAGGAGGTATGTGGGGTGCAGCAACAGATGAAAGGAGGGTCTACACCAACATTGCCAACAGCCAGCACAAAAACTTCACTCTCAAACCATCCGAGAACACCACAATTGCTGGTGGATGGGTGGCAATGGAAGCTCGCAATGGCAATATCCTCTGGTCCACAGCCAATCCTAGTAATGCTACCGCCCCTGGCCCTGTTACTGTAGCCAACGGTGTCCTTTTTGCCGGATCCACGTATCAACGAGGACCCATATATGCCATGGATGCAAAGACAGGAAAAATTCTGTGGTCTAATGAGACCGGAGCCACCATATATGGTGGCATATCGGTGAGCGATGGATGCATTTACCTTGGCAATGGTTACAAGGTTACTGTTGGATATGTTAACCGGAATTATACGGCCGGAACCTCGCTTTATGCCTACTGCGTATAATATCTGATGCATCTTTAAGCTTATTGACAATAAAATAACTACAATATGTTTGAGAATAACACTTTTAGAGTTTCCTGGCCTGTAATGAAGAGTGGCTTGAACTTTTCACTATTGTCCATGTTGATTACTCTCTGCTTAGGATTCCAAGAAAAGGGTCAAACCTTGAGCATCAAATTGACTCATCCCATTTTACTTGTGGAGTTTCAGGCCAACAAATTTATAGGTTACCCAAAAAGGCTCTAGATAGAAGAATATGGAGCCTAATTTTATACAGTAGAATTTGAGTGTGGGGAGGAAAATTCAGGCCAAGAATATCTCAAGGCATCGACCCCAAGATACGCAATGCAGTGTATACAGAGCTATCACCCTTTCTCAATCAAAGAACAACCGACAAAGGATAAATTCATAAACTAACAAGATAAATACTTCACTTTCACAGAGATACAGGGTTAAAAGCATAAGTAGGTTTCTTACAGCATAGAATTCTATTCAGGAACAGAAAAATAAAGAATAGAGCAAACCTGAAGTGTAAGTCTAACTGTACATACGCTTAAACACACAAAACATAAAGGAATACAAGGAAAGGCTTCAGGTACGTCACGCATCATCTGTTTCTCCACATATCTCCTAATATCTCAAAGCAGATACCAGTAAACTCACCTCTTCCACCCTGCCCGGGCCACCTTATCTGAAATATAAATCCACAACATATACAGTTACTATCATTCAGAAACCAACATAAAATTCCAGAGACAGCAAACCAGTACACAACTGAAGAATTTTTTGAAAAAAGAAAAGAGATTACAAGTAATGACAGACCCAGAAATAGAAAGAATGATTTGACTTTTTATGCCGAAATGCAAGAAGACAAAAGGTACACATTAGAATAGAAATCATTTTTGAGAAATGCTAGAGGTACCAAATCTTTTACCAAGAGAGTTTTACGTTTTATTAAACTGATGTGTAGCTCATTCATTGCTACTTGTTACATTTATTTTAATTAATTGTTTTGTTTCTTTCTAATGATGAGTTACACATCAGTTTAGTAAGCTTTTCTTTGTAAACAATTTTGTACTCCTAGCATTTCTCATCATTTTTTGATATGCAAATGATAGAAAGCTGTACCGTTAGCTTATTACTTCCATGACCAAGTTAAAGAAGCATTTAAAATCCAAGAGAACAAAAAAGAATTGGCTCTATTTATTAATGTTTTTTAGATGGGGTTTTTTAAAAAAAATAAATAAAAAATAAAAGTGTTATAATGTGAAAGTAATTTTGAGTGTTTTGTATTTTAGGTTGTTTGTTAATGTTTTTGTTTTGAAAAGAGAGAAGGAGAAAGTGTTATCAAGATCTGTTTCAGAATAGTACCTTGTCCATCTTTAGAGGATGGTAGTGATCTGTCACTTTTGTTCCCCCCTTTGCCATTCTCCAGAACTAGCCTATGCACCCGTGGTGACATTGAACTCAATTTACCATTGGGCGGAGTAGGCATAGAATGCCGCCTGACGAAACCATTTTCAATCTCACCTTCACCAAAGTTAGGGGATCCTTGTGCTCTAAGCTTTGCCTTGGCAGATTCAGTTGCAGCCATATAGCTGGGCAAAGTTGGACTACGCTGTGAAACATTCTCTGAGTATTCCTGCTTTGCTGATAAAGATCTTCTCCTGCTTCTGTGGTTCTCCTTGCTAGTTTGATCTTCTTTTACATTTAGGTCCTCAGTTTCCTTTGGGATATTATCAACTTTTTCAAAAGTTTCCAAAGGAAGTTGCTCACCAGTAGGGTCATCATGATTCTGCATATCAACTGTCTCCTCCAGAGCCAACGGTGCAGGAGGTATTTCTAACCCGGGTCTTTCATTGTCTTTGGATACTGCCACTACTGGGTCATTTATTTTCTCAGAGAAATTATCAACACTCTTCTGAGGAACATCAGATGCTGTGGAGCTTGACAGCTTTTTCATATTTAACTTTGGCTTCTCAGTCACAGTTTCTGACCGATCAGGAGCCGCTGAATTGGATGCAGTAATTTTTCTCAAATTTCGTTTTACCCTCTCTAGTTCATTTTGATGGTGTTCCTGTACTGCTTCTGCTTGATGGACCTTAGCTTTCCTAAGGGTGCGTCTGGACTTTTCACGCTCAGATGTGGAATGCAGTGGATTATTTCCAACATTTACAGTTGGGACCTTGCGCACACCTCGTTTTTCTGTGCTGAGTTCAGTTTCTTCTGTTTGAACGCAGTCCTGCTGTCTGTGAGGCTTAGAATTAGGAACACCTTTTGGTTGTGGAAGTGGTCCCCTAAATTGAAATGATGACCAGCGTCCTAGCCAGTTCCAAGCTGAATTTGGTTCACCCGAATCATAGTGGAGGTTGAAGGGCATAACAGTTGGCGATGAAGCAAGAAGCTATAATAAGCAACATTGAGCACTATCAACTCCTATATCATGAGCTGTTATAAAAAGAATATATAAAATACCCTAATATCTTATTCCTTTATCACTTTGTTTCAATTTCTTATAATTTTATTTTTTCACATGAATATTTCAAAAATTAAATTAAAGAGGCCCACTTAAACTCAGCAGTTTGAGCCATATCTGGTATGCAACCAAAGTGTTACAGGGTCACTCTATATTTTGAAAGATAATGATGACAATGATGATATGGCTACTTTATTTCCCTTAAAAGTGCACCACCTATACTATAGCTTGTATTATCTTTCCACTTATCGCAGACTAGTCAGTGGGTTAAACAGTATAAGGAAGATGATTCTGAAAATCAAAACATGTTTTGTCCTCGTTTGTAAATCATGTACTAATTAAACCATGACTACCATAAATTATCTAAAAACCCAAGATCCTGAATATACCTTACAAATAAAAGCATTTGATGACAGCTTTTCTGGCCCAGTGGCTGTATCTAATCCAAATAGCTCGACCCTCGTAACATCCTGCTAAAGAGATATTACAAAGACAGACTTAGATGCACAAGATGTTACAAGGTTTAAGACTGCATAGAAAATGTGATGAGCTTAATAAGAAATGAGCCTACCCAAGTAAATTAATACATAAACAATGAAAACATATAGCTAGTTATTATAAAATGGTACTCCATCAATAGACTAGAAAACTCAACAAACGTAATTTCAGAATTCTTCTATTTGAAGAACATAATTCACAAGGATCCATATATCCAACCCCGACAACATGGGATTAAGGCTTAAACTTGAGTTGAGTTAAGTTGTAGGAACATATGCATGAATAATTGACAATATTAGGTCAAATAGAAAATCAAGAAATTCTTCTAGATCATATAGAAATTTAGATGCAGGTCAAATGAAACCAATTTAGGTGTCATTTGAAAACTTACCAGACTGCATCTTTTCTGCACTTCAAGCCCACAAGCAGAAAGTCTGACCCTTTGACCGCGAACACGAGCCTGTAACTTAACAATCCCCTGCATGCAGCGCAAAGTAGTGACAGCCTGTCTCCTAACCAAGTGCCCACGAATAAGTGCTTGCAGCCTTATGATGCCCTTGAGAGCACGAAATGCCCGGCGAGCCTTCACAGATATTATGCTTAGATTAGATCAGTAATAGCTTTAATATATAAATCTAACTTCATAGGAGGGAAGAAAAGATTGCAAAAGATACATACCGATCTCTGTTCTACAGATAGACAACTTATTTTCTTTTCAACTATTATCTAACTCAAAAATTGCCAATAGCAAATCATATTACCAAATAATAATAAACCACTAAGAACATAGTTTACAAATCCATAAAAATGCATTTTCTTTGTATGAGGAGTGACTGTAGGAAAATTATGTTTCCACGGTTACTTCCACTAGAATACACGTCAAGAACTGAAATAAGACCCTCAAACAACAGAAATCACAAATCTACAATATCAATCCACCCCTAGCCCCCCCGCTCAAATCACTAAAATATGAACCGAAGATACAAAAAACAATGTGCAGACACATTCACATAATAGATTTTATTTTCTCAAACTTAGGAAACCATGAAACATTTATGTATATGGCATTTGTATCTTGATATTTCCAAATTATGATTGTTCTTAATGATGTAAATTTTGCTAAGAAACTTGCCCTCTGCATGAAATGGCACTTCATTGCATCAATTTATATGTGGTATTCACCAAGATATAATTCTTGTAATGACTTTCATGAGTTCTTTGAAACTGTGCATGCTTTCGAATATGTGACATTGCAATAATAACAGATTATAGAAAACAAATATTTGCAACAGCCTATATTCAACCATTAAAAATGTCATTTACAAAAACAAATCAAAAGCAACCTGAATTACCAAAAGAAAATTGTATTGAAAACCCTAGTATATGATTAAGAGAGTACACCATGGATCCAGAAGATGAGGCATAAAACACATTAATGAACATGAAAGATGGGTGCTAGAAAGAATTGCAGAATTAACTTCAAATCTCCTGTTCATGTAATTAACAATAATGACATTTCTTTATGTTTCATGTAATAAAGCATTACCAAATAGCCTCTAAAAGCTGCCTGTGCCTTTGTAGCAGCTTGCTCATAGGCAGTAACCTCAGCACCGCCAGGTGAATCCAAACCCATGGTTCCTTCTGTATGTGCACCTTGCTTGCCAGGTAATGACACGACTGCATCATGTGGTAAGTTGGCACTCGATCCCTTTTCTGAGTTTTCTTCAATTCTGTTAGAGGTATGAAGTGCCACATTTGAAATTACAGAATGATTTGCTGCCAAATCACTAGACACTGCCTTACAGGCAATGGTCGCCTCTTTATCTCCTGCTGATTTCTTGACATGTAATGAAATTGATAAATTAGTGGATGTCAAAGTCAAATATTGCTTAGAGTATATCAACAACCAAATTAAAAGTATTTGCACAATTCTTATGACTTATAAAAAATAAAAAATAAATAAAAAAAAAGGTATTTGCACAATTTTGACTATATATGCAGCAATAGATTAACATGCAACAGGAAAAATGTGAAATTATATCTTCAAAATACCGATTGGAAAAATGGATGTGAAAAGATAGAAGTAGAGTAAAACTTCAAGTCTATCATGAATTAGGTAGATGATACATAATACCTAGACACAACACAAACTTCACATAAACATCTACACTTTCATCCAGCCATCAGAAATAGGCTATAGTTCCAAAACGTTGATAATCAGCCAATGGAGACACCATTTGGGCAAAAAGCCACACTTAGAAACCAAGCCTTCCGGGTAACATAACAGAGCATAAATCATCACAAGGCATGAGATCTTAGAATGTATGGCGTTGTGGCATGACAAAGATGATATCAGCAAATCATGAAAAGGGCATTGTCCCAAGTACAAATAACAAGTAACAATCTGCCTTTCCAATATTTTAATGCACCATATCAACCCCTCATACCAGAATACCAACATGATCGTACTAAAACATGATGCATTAAAGTATGTACCTTGCATGGATGCAGAGAGAAAGAGTAGATCACAACTATGAACAACAATGGAAGACTAAAAGGTATTAACTAAGTACCTTCAGAAAGCTTGATTTGGATGATTTCTTCCCAAAGAGTATGGTTTTAATCCACTTTCCTGGAGATTTTCCCATTGTAATAAGGCCTATATCAAATATACTGAATCCGTGTTTCTAATCCTGCATAGTTTCCACAAGTTAAAGGTCACCTGTGAGCTAAAAAAATAACATAATACAACTTTTATGCTGAACCAAAAATTTAAAACACCAAATATTATGTCTTGCCTCTCAATCTGAACCTAACCTTTTAGTCCACGACCTCCATCTAACTAAATAGAAACAACCCAAAATCACAATCTACTTCAAACAAAAACAACACTGCTATTTCTCCGCTGGGAACAAAAAGCACCAAGACAATCCGAACAAAAACATCTGTTTGTATTGCCAAACAAAAATTACCAAGATATCTATGACTACTGTGACAAGAAAACCCATTTCTTGACTGGGATGTTGTCCTTGTGCATACCATCAAGTATTTAAAGATACAATTCAATCAGTCAGTATGCAGCTTACATATAGGTAATCACAAGACGAACACAAAACTCCTTTAGCTCAAACTCAAAGAGGCCAGCAAGGAAATGGAAAACTCAAAAACAAAGCAGCAACCACAATCCACTTATATTTCCACTAAAAGAAGGAACATTCGAGAAAGTTGAACACTTTAAGAGAAATTACTACAAGCATAATGCAAAAACGAAGACTTTATCTAAAATAAGCACCCAATTTGGTCCCTGCGTTCTTTCTCTATGCAGTAAAATTCATCCTTTTGCATAAATCCCAACATCTTAAACCAGACTCCGCCAAATAAAAACCACACACACTAGAGTAAGCTTAAGAAAACACAGTGCCCGCAACCCAATACAGAGAACAATGAAAATCAACAAGCAACCCAGGAACTAAACTATAAAGCCAAACAAATTTACCTTGATTAAACCCACCAAACTTTGAAAAAAAAACACAAGAGGTTCCCCAAAAACATTTCACTCAGTTATGCAACTGCATTCAGACTCTCAGAGCATATACAGATATATATATATATAGAGCAAAAATCAAAGTGGGTGCGAGCAACGTGAGTCAGATCTGAGACATACCGGAGAAACAGAGAATACTGACAGTTAAGACGAATGAAATGTTTCAACTAAATGTTTACGCAGAAGAAGAAAGCAAAAAGTTTTATTTATTTATTTATTTTTTTTTAAAAAAAGCACGTACTTTTCAAATTGAAGGAAGAGAAAATAAGGGAGAGAGAGAGAGAGACACACACGCATTTGAAATTGTTATATATTTTGATAAAAATAAAAATTTGAATTTTTTTTTTTGCCGTGGAATCAAATTAACATATAAGCAAGTCAATGCTTTCGTTAAATTATTTGAATATTTTTGTTATTTGGGGGATATTTTAATAACTCCTTTAAATTAGAGAATCAATCCTTCGATAAAAAAGCTTGATAAAGAGGTTGCAGCCAAAGGAAAGTCATAATAATATATTATTATTTATGGAGGAAAAAAAAATCATATTAATTGGGAGGAGATTGAGTTTGATGTGAAGTCATTGTACCGTGTGTGACCATTTGTTTTTTTTAGGACAAGTCGCTTTATTTAAAATGTTTATTTATTTTGCCATCAAGCATTTATATAGTCGGGGAAAATGAGGTCATATTCATAAGTATATATAACTAATTGAAAGATGGTTTATTATATATATGGGTAGTGATATACTGCACGCCCGGAGTGCATTAAGCGTAAGAATTTTTTTTATTATTATTTTATTATTTTAATTTTTTTAAAAAAAACTATATATATGTTGATGCAATTCGCTTAAAATGGACCGCGCTAATTAATTGCTTGCAAGGGACAGGTGGGACGTCTTTTATTATGTTTTCCGGACAACATAATTAATTATACAACAAGGACCACCGATTCTTATTTTGCATCACCGACCATAAAAAAGACACAACATCACACCAAAATCCTTCGTATAAATAAAAATAAATAATAAATAAATTGGAGCTCTGAGAGTGAGTTGGGTGTTCTACTCGGGAGCCACCGACAGCTGAGGCTGCATGGATTAATTTAAGCCATCGGAAATAATAGCATGGCAATTGAATATTTGACGATCGGATGTAATTTGAAGATCCAATGGCCAAGCTGGCCGGTGGCATCCTTCCTCATTAAAAGCTCGAGGCTGAAGCCAAGAATCAAGATAACAAATGGGGCCATCTGATGTGACCATCCACCAATGAGTGTATCATAATGTTCACCGATCGATACCAGAAATTGAGAGACAAAAAAGTTTCACCTTCACAACTATATCTAAATGTCGTCTTTTCTAAAGTGATGGTGATCGTGATCTTAAAGGTGGGATAATGATGCTAATTTGGCTATAGTTTAGCAAGAATTATACTTTTGCCGACACCTTGTTCCAAGCCAGGTCGAATTCATTCCATTTTCAAAGATTTGAAAGACACCGTACGTTCCTTTTTATTTTTAATACAAAATTTGTTATAGTATGATATAATGATGAAAATAAATTTGAGTATTTTATAAGTATTTTGTATTTTACTTTTATGTTAAAAAGCAAAAATCTTAGACAAAAACTGTTGTGCGATGATTATTATTATTATTTTATATCGTTTCAGTTCGATCTAACTTTATTTAGTGGTTTAATAGACTTGAACTGGGATTGTAAAATTTCTTATCCGAAGTATGAGTGAAGCCCTATGCAAAAGAAAAAACTCAGCCATAAACATTGAGAGAGAGCTAGAAAGCCAAAGCCAAACCCCAACCGATAAAAGAAAGAGAAAAAGACTTAGATTACAGTGTTATTTTCTCTTATTTTATATGAAATTGATATTTTTGTGTATTAGACCTTTGAACTTTGAGTGAATTTATATTCATTATTTGTGTAATCCATATTTAGTTAGTGAATTTTTTCTTCATCATCTTTGCCTGTAAACCTACTTAACGAACCACGGAAATTTTGATATTCTTATGTGTTATTGTTTTGTGTTATTTACGGTAATTAGGTTACAACTTGCAACCTTGTTCAACTCAACAAACCTCCGTTACAAGAAGAAAGAGAGCTCTACTTAGTCGTCCAGCTGAGCTCGATTCTCTCTAGCACTCCTGTTGTACAAGGTTTTAGAAAGCACATTAAATTTTGGCATATAAACGTGAATGAAAAATTCGGATTATGAATGATGATATATATAATATTATTTGGGTTAATAATTTGTTTGGTACCTGAGTTTTAAAACCGTACAAATCTAGTAATCAACCTATAAAAAAAGACAAAATCAGTACCTCCGTCAATTCAGTTAACGAAATTAGTACGTGTCACTCCTATAATACGCCACGTGGCATAAAAAAATAATAATTAAAAAGAAAAAAGAAAAAAAATTTAAGACGAGCCACCCCCAAATGGTCAAGCCACCCCCAAATTTTTTTCTTTTTTTCTTTTTTTTTAAAAAAAAATTATTATTTTATTATTTTAAATTATTAATTTTTTTTTTTTAATTTTTTACGCCACGTGGCGTATTATGGGAGTGATACGTGCAAATTTCGTTGACTGAACTGACGGAGGTACTAATTCTGTATTTTTTCATTGGTTGGATACTAAATTTGCGCTGTTTTAAAACTTGGGAGGAAAAAATAAAAAAGTACAAACTTAAGTACCAAAAAAGTTATTAACCCTTATTTTTTTTATTATGTTGTAGTTTAGTAGCATTTATGTTATCTTAGTAGATTTTATGAGATGTCGTTAATTATGATGAGAATAACTTCTATCGGGCTTTGGTGTAAGCGTACTCATTTATGGCATCCAATAAAACTTTGGCACTTCAACTTATTTCACCAAATAGAATAAACATAAAATTTCTCACTTTGATGTTTATGTTTGTGATAAAGTCCGTGGTTTTGTTGAAGGAAAATGTTAGGTATTCTTCTTATGTTATTCTAGTTTTAGGTAAATATTATTTTATAAAAAAAACAAAAAAGAAATTGGCTCCACAAGTCTCTTATTTCTCTCACCCAATTTTTATAAAATAATATTCACCTATAACCAAGAGAACATCTAGCATTTTCTATTATTGAATGGGGAAGACGATAAGTTGGCTGATTTGGTGATTTTGCGTTTATTTTATTTCATGTTTCAAGTTGATGTGTCCAATTTTTATTGGATTGGATTTACACCACTTTGTAATTGTAGGGGCTCTCACATAGGATATTAATTAATTAATTTAATATATTGAGTATATATTTCTTCAAATCTTTGTCATACCTTTCTTATTATAATTTAAACTAGTTTAATTTTCATTCAATTTTATATATATAATTTAATTTTATAATGCAGCCATTTAAATAGTCAACTTCAACAAATGAGAGAATTATTGACCACCTAAAACGACGTCGTTTAAGAGCAAACGCCATAACAATTTCGCTTCGACTCTAGGAGACTATCGGACTGACTTGCCTCGCTTCCAGAGCTCCTAAACCCCCAAATGGGTTCTCTGGGCAGAGCTTCAAGGACACTAAAACCGCTCAAACTCTTCCCTCGCGCTCACACTCCCTCTAAATTTGGCCCATTTACCTCTATACTCAAAGGGAACGAGATATGTACCAGAATAGGAAACAACCATTCTGGTTTGAGCCATGGATTTGCCTCTCATTCTCGCCAAAGCAGCGAAGAGAATGTCATAGATTTGAGCCAGTACCCTACAGAGAGGATCAGAAACTTTTCCATTATCGCACACGTCGACCACGGCAAGTCTACGCTCGCTGACCGGCTTTTGGAGCTCACTGGGACCATTAAGAGGGGCCATGGTCAGCCTCAATACCTGGACAAGCTGCAGGTATACGAAAATTTCATGAGTGCTTTTGTTTTTTTTTTTTTGGAAGAAACGTGAATTGGGTATTGAATGGAATTTGATTTACTTTGGAGTATATGGTCCTTTTAATGGGTTTTGTTCCTGAGTGAAGTTTATGTTTGCTTTCTCAGAGAATAGAATAGAAAAGAAAAGAAAAGAAATTTATAAGTGGTTTCTTTGCATGGTGGCGTGGTTTGAAGCCATCGCTCATTCTTTAGATAGTAAGGATGACGAACCTGTCTAACCCAGCCAAAAGAATAATGCTACATGGAGCATTGAATAATAAGACAGCTCATTCGTTAGAAAATAGGGAAATCTTGGTTTTAAATAAGTTCTTTTTGCCAAATTTCTATCTTTTAAATATTGGGTTTCTTTGGGAGTTATGTAAGCTTGAGTTAATGGTGAAAAAAGACTCTTGTTACATTTTATGCAGTTTCTGTGTTACAGGAATGTTGTATTACTTGATTTGTATTTGATATGCCACTTGTTTGATGAAATCTGGATTGTAATAGGTAGAGAGAGAAAGGGGAATTACGGTGAAAGCTCAAACAGCTACCATGTTCCACAAGTACAACTTTCATGGCACCGAGATAAGCGAAGGGCAAGACCAACCAAGTTTTCTACTAAATTTGATTGACACACCTGGTCATGTGGATTTCAGCTATGAAGTATCAAGATCCCTGGCAGCTTGCCAGGGTGCTCTTTTGGTTGTTGATGCTGCTCAGGGTGTTCAAGCGCAAACTGTTGCTAACTTTTATCTTGCTTTTGAATCTAACCTGACAATAATACCTGTCATAAATAAGATTGATCAGCCTACTGCTGATCCCGATCGTGTTAAAGCGCAACTAAAATCAATGTTTGATCTCGATCCTAGTGATGCTCTTTTAACATCTGCCAAAACAGGGCAGGGTCTGGAGCAAGTCCTTCCAGCAGTTATAGAGCGCATTCCTCCTCCTCCTGGGAAGAGTGGTTCACCCTTGCGTATGCTTTTACTAGATTCATATTATGATGAATACAAAGGAGTCATATGCCATGTTGCAGTTGTTGATGGTATGCTGCATAAAGGGGATAAGATTTCATCTGTGGGGACTGGCCAAGCTTATGAAGTTTTTGATGTTGGGATCATGCATCCTGAACTCACTCCCACCGGTGTCCTTCATACTGGACAAGTGGGATATGTTGTGAGTGGCATGCGTTCAACCAAAGAGGCTTGTATTGGAGACACTCTTTATCATAGTCGAAGCGTTGTAGAGCCCCTTCCAGGTATCTATTTCTGTATTCTTTTTACCCTCTTGCTTTATTTATTTATTTATTTATTATTATTATTTTTGTGGGGAGGGGTTGGGAGGTTCCACAGTGTAAAATAAAAAAAGAAAAGGAAGTTTCTGCAACCTTCTGTTGCATGCACTTATTGTTGCTATTTGCAACTTGGCTGTGCGTGTTGAGAATTGAATTGACATCTCCTAAAAACAAGTGTGAGTTGAAACCTTCAAATAAGGGTCACATTTCTGAAGTCATCAGTGCATGCTGAGAATAGTGTGGATGCACACCTTGACAGTATAAGATAATGAAAGTAGTATGTACTATGCAGAAGACTTTGGAAATTCACCTTTCCCCTTCAAGTGTGGTGGTGACTTAATCATGATTTGGCATTTTTTTCCCTGAGATATTATTGACAAATAATTTCATGTAAAGCAAAGGGACAGAGTTAAAAATTATGATATTTAAATATATAAAAACTTGAAATTTTATACAGACTTGCAGATATGCAGTTTACAAGCATACATAGCGATAACAGAAAGCAATTCTGTGCCTTGGGATGATATATTTTGTTGGGTTATGCCCTTCTTAGCGCTCTCTTCTTGCCGATGTTCATGCACACCTCATCACAATGTTTAGTGTATTGAATCTGTCAATGTGTGTTAAATTTATTGCAGCAATCATGCGGTCATGAACTTCCTGCTTATTCCTGGGAAAAAAACTTCTTGGCATTTGAACTTTTTACCTAATTGCGTTTTAAACTAAGGCTGCAGAGAATTGAGTAATGTTGCTTAGAATGTAATTTCTTTGTAATGTATGCACTGAGTGACAACTGTGAGAATTCTGTTTCATGACTTCAGTTTTCCTTTGCTAATGAGATTGATAGATCCTGTTGATTGGGGTGTTTAAAATTTGAAACATAAAGGTATTAATGCTGGACAATTTGTTCTGCCTCAGTCAGGCTTTGGCTCGGCAGCCAAAAGCCATATTTGTAAGAGCTTCTATTCTTATTGCTAGCGACTGCAGACGATTCCATGAGATTATCTCTAGCGAGGTAATGGCTGTGTCTATTTTACCATTTAGCCGTTAGGATTGGACTATTTTCTCAATTTTATTTTATTTTTTCCTTAGAGGAGAGGGACTATTACTAATTTTGGGGAAATTGACTTCTTTTTTTCATTTTTCATTTTTTTTTTTCTCACTATGAGTTTTTACTGGGTTTTCTTATAGTAAATAATGTTTTGGCTGCAATTTGAATTCAGATTTTCCAGTTCCTGACACCTACGTTATGCATGTGTGCTTTTGTATGCTTCTGAAATGTAGGATTCAAGCCTGCAAAACATATGGTCTTCTCTGGTGTTTATCCAGCTGATGGATCTGATTTTGAAGCTCTCAATCATGCAATAGAGAGACTGACATGCAATGATGCTAGCGTCTCTGTCACTAAAGAGAGTAGCACTGCACTAGGGCTGGGTTTTAGGTGTGGCATCCGCTATTGACTTGTTTCTTTTACTTCTTAGAAGAAGGATTCTGCTCCTATTACCATTTGACATTTGAGCCTCTTCATATGCAGTACATTTTTTATATGCTTATTGTTTTCTACTTACAGGTGTGGTTTTTTGGGCTTACTTCACATGGATGTTTTCCATCAGCGGCTTGAACAGGTGATCTTTCTTTCGTTTTTTTGATAATAGAAAACCAAAAAACTGTGTTGAGTTATTTATAAGAGTTATTCTCATTGTATATAATGACTGCTATCGAACATAATATCTACAAAGTGGCATTGGGATTTGCTATGCGATAAATATAATATGATATCAAGAATCTACTTTTAACTTAACACATCTGTCTGGTGTCTGCTCTACATGATCAAGTATTATGTAGGGCTGAAATTCTATGACATGATATTTGTTCATAAATCATACTTTTTAGATATATTCTGCTTAATGTTTTCAATACCTTTGCTTTTTGGCCTATTAATATCGAGACTCATGTCTGTTTATGTGATAACAGGAGTATGGAGCTCATGTTATTTCTACTGTTCCAACCGTTCCTTATATTTTTGAGTATTCTGATGGAAGGTATGTAATGTAATCTTGTGTCTGTGAGATAGTTTTGCCATCTGCTTTGCCAAATATTTTTTTATTGGTCCTTTTTCTAGCAAAGTTCAAGTACAGAATCCTGCTGCATTGCCCTCAAATCCCAAGCAACGAGTTACAGCTTGTTGGGAACCTACTGTAACAGCTACAATTATCATCCCTAGTGAGTAAGCTCTCATATTCCCTTGTCATAGCTACTTTTTGGTAGCATGCAAAGCGTTTATTTTATCCTGTCTTCATTTTTTGTCCGTTGAAGGTATGTGGGGCCTGTTATTACCCTATGCTCTGAACGAAGAGGGCAGCAGTTGGAGTATTCATTTGTTGATAGGTAACTTTTGCACCAAAATTGGTCTTAAATGATATGTTAAGTATCCTCAGTGGTTTAGTTTTTGTATGGGTTACCAGAATGTGTAATCAAACTACCATTATGTGCCCAACATTCAAGAGTCTCGCCTTAAATATTTTTGTTGATCCCTTCATTTCCCCACCCTCCTCACCCCCACCCCACCCCCCCCCCTTCCCCTCCCCCCCTAGAACTAGTGAATTGAGTTTTATATAGAGACAGGTCATTGTATGCTTCATTGCTCATAGGTTGTTAGTAAGTCATGATGCTGCATTTTAATTGATTACTTGTAATTTTTAGATTATGTAGCCTTAGACGAACTCATTTATTTGAAATATTGATATGTGTTTAATACATGCAGTCAGCGCGTATTTATGAAGTATCGCTTACCTTTGAGGGAAATTGTTGTTGACTTTTACAATGAACTGAAAAGTATAACATCAGGATATGCCTCATTTGATTATGAGGATGCCGAGTAAGTTTTTTTTTTTCTCTCTCTCTCTCTCTCTCTCTCACATGACCCGCATGCGGGTGCACATGGACACACACCCGCCCTATCTAGATAGTACATACTGGTGCCACCAAAAGGTATGACATGCTGATTGGTGTCTCATAGAAAGTGCGGTGCTGTGGCTTTGTAATGTGTTCTAAGTATGGGCTTGTACTGCCTAGGGCATCAAGCACTACATGATGCTGTTTTTGTAGCTTGTGTTTCCCATGAAAGCTAAAATGTCTGTACATGGGTTATAAATAAATTAGTTTCATGCTTGGCTATGAGTGTTGATGTCACAAGTAGCTTGGTCATACAGCAAGAAGCTGCCATATCTCCCAGCTTTCAGTAAACTGAGGGTTGAATAGTTTTTATTTTATTTTATTTTATAAGTAATTGACTAATATCATTAAAAGCATATGATGCATGTAAGGGTTGTGAATAGTTTCCCCTCGTTTGATGCATTTTATGGGTGTAATTGACAGATATCAAGAATCTGATCTGGTGAAACTTGATGTTCTCTTGAATGGACAATCAGTTGATGCCATGGCTACAATTGTTCATAACTTGAAGGCACAGCGTGTTGGTCGTGAACTGGTTGAGAAACTGAAAAAATTCATAGACAGGTCTCTATCTGGTCTTAATTGCTAATTTTGTTTTTGTATTTTTTTTCTGGTTTATTCCACAGTAGCCAAATATGTTCTGATTTTGAGCAGGCAAATGTTTGAGATAACAATACAAGCTGCAATTGGATCAAAGGTCATTGCGAGAGAGACGTAAGTTATTGTTTTAAAGTTTTTAGAAGGTCATCATGTCTGGTTTTGGTAAATTCTTCATGGTAAAAAGGGACTGAAACTTTTTTAAATCTCATACATCATTTTTGACCTAGGGTAATATTCTATTTCCTTAGTGGTGTCTATGGAAGCAAAGAAACAGTAGTAGTTTTGAGGATCACTAGAGACCTTAGTGGAATTAAATGATTTATTTTTTAAGACTCTTTCTTTGGGCTGCTGCTGCAGATTGCAGTTTTTCGAAATTTCATGCTTTCTTAGATCTCTTCTCCATTACTTGCTAGGCTTCTCTCTTGTATACTTCATATTACTTGAGCTGTGGCTTTGTGCTTTTTAAGAAAACTGTGATTATTTATCAGAAAAATTCCATTTCCTTAGTAAGTTCTCATGGGTTTCATTTATGCCAAATTGTATAAGTGTTTTCGTTGCACAAAGTTTCATCCTCCGTTTTAGTGTAATCGCTTCTTTTACTTTCATTGTTTGCCTAAGTCTGTCGACTTTGATTTTAGGATTTCGGCTATGAGAAAAAATGTTCTTGCAAAGTGCTATGGTGGGGACGTTAGTCGGAAGAGGAAATTGTTGGAGAAGCAAAAAGAAGGAAAGAAGCGAATGAAACGCATTGGTTCTGTTGATATACCTCAAGAGGCATTTCATGAACTACTGAAGGTTTCATGAAAAAAATGTCCAAAGAATTGGCCATATTTGGAACTGGTAATGTCAGTTCATCACTTATCTTCTGTCAGGTGTTGAGGTTTATTACATTATCAATTGCAGCTAAGACATTGTGCATATGTTAATGTGTAATGGGAGGGAATTCCACTCTGTTTTCAAAAGTAGAAGGGAATTTCAAAAATTTGTAATGAGGTTCTTGACTTTAAGCAAATTCCCAAACCAATTCCCCTTCCACCAAAAAAATCCCCCCCCAGCAGCCCCAACAGTAATCATTCTTCAATTGTCAACGAGTGGCTAAGCCCCTCTCTTTGCTTGTTTTCAGGTTTTTGGTTGTGAGAAAAAGTGATGGGAAGGCTGTTGGAAAAAGCAAAACGAGACAAGAAGCAAATGAAGGGCTCTACCTCTTTGGGTGGCCTGATGAGCTGCCACAGCTTTCGTGTAGAGAAGAAAAATAACCACATATTTGGCCATAGATGATTTTCTTCTTCTTTACAAGTAACACAATTGCTTTCTAGCATCAGAATTTAGAGATGCTGGTAAAATTACCATGTTTTGGGCTTATTTGGCGAGTATCACAAGTTCTTAAAGAATTTCCCTTTGGTTGGGTGGTGTGGTGGATATTCCACTGGTTGGGCGTGTTTCAACATTCCTCTGCCGATGCATACACATGAAGGCCCATTTATCCCTTGGTGATTAAGATAAATCGAGATTAATAGTTTCGCTCGACTCTTGAAGAGTGGACTAATCTATCTAGTCGATGGTGAATATATTCGTATTTTAGTGCCACAGTTATATAAAAGTAAATTGATTCCTTGAGATGTTATTAAAGAAGCAATTTTTTTGGTCATTCAAGAAATAAAGAGTTGAGGTTCCCTTTTTATATCATTTTTGTGTGCGCTTAAGCTTTTAACTTGTTTGCTCTGCATTAATGCTGAAAACCTGGCTTGTTTGGATAGACATTTTACTTGATATTGAACAGAGGTAAGAACAAGAGACAACTTATGTTCAAAAGATGACTTGTACTGTCATGGTTTCAGGGCAAAGTTGGCCCATCCTATATTGCCAGCGTAATGTATAAAATTGATGTGAAAAAAGCCTGTATAGGAGGCGTTGCTAAAAAAAGGAAAAAAGGAAGGTTCAATCATCACAACATCCCAGGCGATATTATGTGAGACCTATATCAGTTCATCTGATCCCTAATGGCAGAAGTAGATGTAGAGCTACTCTTGGAGATGGATAATGGCAACGGAGGCTGCAGAAGCATCAGACCTGCTGTGTGGGAATTCGATGACGCAAATCTGTTGAAGAAGCTTGATGCACATGCTTTCCCCTTTTGGGTCAATGAATCAGGAGAAACGGCCTGAATTGGCTCCCCTCCACCTTGGTTATCATGGGGTGCACCGCCACCCACTATTGATGAAATTGTGGCGGCAATAGCGGATCGGAAATTCGGGTCTGTCGCAATGGCCTTGGTTAGGGATTCTGTTAAAGACTGTTGAGAAGAAGCTTGGTGGGTCTTTTCCAAATAAGATTGGTAGAAATGTTCTTGGGATTGTTTCCCAAGATTTATGGAGCCAGTGTGGGTTTTGTTGTAGGGTACTGCACTATAACTGGGATATCCAGTGCCCCATGTCGTTGGTATAATGTTGGATTCTGAGGATGAGAAGCTTAGACTTCTTGAAGGAAATCTTGGGTTTGAAGCAAAGCTTGAAGGTAATCTATTAAAAAGAGTGGATGAAGAGAATGGAGAGGTGGTGAGGTCTAGAGTCACTGTTGGAAAAAGGGGCGCCGGCGAGGAAGAGTTTGGCAAGTAAAATTGTTTTGCTTTGGAATTATCCAAGATATTGAAATTTAACCCATTGAGTACTGGAGCAGCGGTTGCAATGGGTGTCGGACCAAGGCCGGGGTGAGACATTGACGACCCGGACAATAGCATGGAAGCCGCAGCGGAAGTGGTAGAAGCCATGGCAGTGGCTGAAACCGGAAGTGGGTGGTTGTGGGTTCCTTCATAGGTGGTGATCAAGATGGACATGTCCTCCGAACATCTTTGCACCTGTAATCATGTAAAAGAGTGTTTAAATCTTTAATTTTACAGAACATTTTGGACTACCATTAATTCTATATATGAAAATGAATATTAAGGCCTTAGTACAAACCTGTTTTCTTACTGGGCATTCTGGTGCAACTGTGCAACGATAGTATGCTCGTGGGCATGGGTTTCCTTTAGCTATTTTCTGTCCATATTTCCTCCATTGGCATCCATCATTCATCTGTATAAAAGGCATGTATAAATGATGTATTGCATGCAATTGCACTTATTATCAAAGTGATCATCAAAACATATAATCTGTAACTAAATTCCACGATTAAGCTCCCATCAAATGAATCTTAGATATATTAAGTGAAATATTAAAAAACTATATGCATGCATGGGCTAGCACTAACCGTTGGAGTGTCACATCTAGCTCTCACAGAAACCCTAGCTCTCTTCACATGGGTTTGCTGTGAAACTTCATCATCACCATTTCTCACTGTCTTTAGGGTTTTACTTGGTGGCCATGTCTCTGCAGCTTGCTTAGACTCCTCCAAACTAGTCTCGGGGCTTGCATCAGACACAAGCTCTGTAGATAGTTGAAACTTGGAGTCCAATCCAAGAGTAAGGCTGGCCTTCCATTCCTCATAGTCGGTAGTTTTGCTATTGCTAGGGTTGCTAGTCGCTTTCTCTTCTTTCTTGGGCTCGCTCGGGCTTCTTCCAAGACAAAGTGATACAAGTTGATCAGGTTCTTCAGTTTCATCATGCAAGGGATGATCAACTGATGACTCTGTGGATTTCTTGGGAGTTTCCTGTTTGATGATATCGAAGAAACGCAGCTGAAGAGAATGGTAATCCTTCTCGATTTGCTCCAACATCACTTTTAATCTTTCGTTTTCTTCTCTCACCTCGCCCATTTCAGCTTTGGCAGATTCAAGTTCATTGACCTAGTACAAAATATTATTAATCATCCCAGTCATTCTTACAATTTAATTATCTACGTTTTTTTTAATTTAGAGAAATTAAAATAATATACAAAAGGGTAATGTTGAGAAGTTTCAATTTCATATTTACAAAAAGAAAAAAAAAAAAATAGAGTAGCTAGTACTATAGAATTTATAAGTAAGAAGTAAATCACATTCTTGTAATAATTTAAAGCCGATAATATATGCTCCAAGTATGTGCATGTAAATATCATAGCAACCTTAATTTATTCTGATTGTAAGATAATTGAGAAGTGCAACCTTAATTTGCCTTTGGTGTTAGGTATTGTATTATGAAGATAGGATTTCCATGAGACTATTTGTATTTTCATAGTAGGAAAATCACTATCCTGGAAATGCCTTGCCAAATTTATCTCCATTTTTATCAATTTTCTAATTTCTTAGTTAATTTTTTTTCTCTGTTTTCAAATTTTTCCACGCACAGTTACGAAATTCCTGGTTTTAAAAGTCGTAAATATATAGTACTGGGATCTAATTAACCATTAAGTAAAATAATGCAGGAAGACAACATCTTGTTGGTCATTCAAAGGGAAAAATATTTCCATGCATGGAATGACTGCGCGCATCCTATGACTTTCTAGACAGCATCCTTAATTAATTACAAGCATATGGACTTTAGTTCTTTAATCTCATCATTTTCACAAAAATGTGCATTGACTATTAATTAGCAGCATAGCCACGTAAGTGCATGTTACAAGAAAACCCAATTTTTCTTGAAAAAATTGCGCATAAATCAATCACAAAAACTAGTATTAATAAATGGGTTTCTGATACTGCTACTATACTGTACGTAAATTACCTCTTTGCCATTTCTCAAGTCCTTGTAGCCTGTTGAAGATCGGTTCAAGCTGCCCATCTCATGCAACACTGATCTTCTACTTTGAACCTAAAAGATATATAGTATGTGGAATTCATGAGCAAACACAACTGATTGATATATATTTGATGCATATATTCTTCTAATATTGATGTGGCATTTAGATCACACGTTGATATGTATATATATAAAATCCAATATATGGAAATACATAAATTTAATCGTTTAAATATTAAAGTAAGTAAAAATATTATAGTTCCTAACGTGCGTATTAATCACGTATCTCCATATATATTATGATTTTATAAGATCATCATGTTGTCTAATACGCCATTTCTGTAATACATGGTCATGCATAAAAAATAATTATATCTGACATAATTGTTATTCATACAGTAATAGAAAGACATGGTAAAGATAATATTGAAATATTTAGAAAAGATCAAGAATTAAATTGAAAAGATCAACAGTTCATAGACAAAATCAAAATTTGACCCATAATTTAGATACCAAAATCATATTTTGATCTAAAACAAGACATTTAAATTGGCTAACAACTTCAAAAAAAATCCAAGGTTCTTTAAATTCATTGAAGAAAGTTGAAATACCAAATAAGGTTCTCCTATATATATATGCTGGGTATTCTAATTAATTAAGGAAAAAATTCTCTATGTTGAGTTCAAATGCATCATGTGAAGATGGAAATGACTCATTAAGCAGACCTTCATGCAACCTGCACTCTTGTAGAGTCATGAGTGGATGAGAGGTCTTCCATTCTGAGAGAGATTTTTAATTTAATTAATCCTTCACTAATCATCTCTCTGCATGTGAGCCTTGTGTCTTATTCAACTCAGTTCTTTATAGATATGCATTTTATTAAAAAATAAATAATAATAATTAAGATCTAATCTAAGGTAAACCACAGTTGGAGGCACAATTAAGGAAAATAACAGTTGGATCAGTTGGCAGGAAGTTGGTATATTGCAGGTACTAAGAATCCTCTCACTTCAAGCCAGTAGACATCACCTGGCTGGGTCTAATTGCCGGTATCAACAAGAACAAAAAAATTATGGCTCATGGGTCAAAACAAAAACTCATAGTTCAATCAAACATAAAAAGAGCCAGATTTTAATATGAATTCAAGACATCCTTAGAAATGGAAAATAGGAAAAAATTTCTAGTTAAAGTGGAAACGTTGATATTCTATGAGAAATTCAGATTTATGATGATCCCAAAAAAGAAAAGAAAAGAAAAAACATGATAAAAGTAGGAAGAGATGATAAAGCTCTTTCATTAGCATACCTGTCTACCCTCTTGGGTCTCATGGCCGACATCATGGGCGAAGGATTCAAAAGTGTGTTCTTCTGTGGGCGGCAGAGCAGAAGAAGAGCATGGCATTTTCAGCATGTCATCCATTTGTAGAGAAGTAGATCTCCTTTGCTCTTCAAGCTTTATATACATAAAAACAACCAACTGCTGCTAATTTCAGACTTTGTATAAACATATAGAAATCCTAGTGCTCATCTATCCCCAACACGCAGTCACAACTAAAATGTCAACACCCCCCAACCACGCTCTCACTATTTTTATATTATTTGTTAAAAGATTAAACAATATATGAAGAATTGAGTTTCAACGTTTCGCAGTAGAGACAAATGAGTTTTAAGGAGAGAGAGAGAGAGCTGGATTTTCGGAAGCCTATTATTGTGTAATATATAGTAAAATAGTAATGCAAAAGCTGTATGTTATAGTAGTATGGTTGAAGCTTGGGCATAGCCGATGTCACAGGGCTAACAGTCAAAGTCTCTATGAGTAACCTAGTAGCCCAGCTGGCTGCAGGTACCCTCTTTTGTGTCATTTGTCAATTGCGTAGCCTTCTTTGTTTTATTATTAATTTTATTATTTGATGAGTTGATGAATAATGTTATTTAGTAAACTGTTATACGCGAATTGTCATAAAAGTGAGATGACGTGTTAGTAAAAATCAATGTTTAGTTTTTTGTTTGTTTTTTATGAATGTTGATCTAATGACTGTTTTTACTGTTACGTCATACAAGTTTAATCACAGTTGTCGTATAATAATTTATTAAATAAAAGAATTCCCTTTTAAATTTTACATTTTGGTAGGAGTAATGTTATCTAGTAAACTCTTATACGAATGTTGTACAACTAGAATGACGTGACAGTGAAAATTAGCATTTGAATCAACAAATAATAAGAGGTTGTAAAAAAGAAAAATGAATGGCTGATTTTCACAGTCACGTCATTTTAGTTGTATGGCAATTGTATAACAGTCCACTAAATATCATTTTTCTTTTGACAGTGTAATTAAGCTTTCCCCATGGATTCATGGGTATTAGTTAAATGATTAAATTTATTCTTTTATTATTAGGTTGAGCTTTTTGGATAATTAATATTTTAACATGATTTTAGAACCAAGATCTTAAGCTAAGCTTTTTGAGATAATTGATTATTTAAAATATCATATATGTAGAAGAGTTTTTCAATTCAAGTGCCGGAAATCCAAGGTCTTGAGTTAAGCTTTTAGGATAACTAGTAACAATTTTTCAATTCAAGTTCTGAAAATTTTCCTTCCAATTAATTTCATGTCTATAAGACGTCATACTTGGCAGACACTAATGTCCATGCTAAATATTACATCCCCAACTATTGATGTTCACAATGCCATTCTAAATATTTGCAAGAAAGTAAACATCCTATGCCCCTATCTCACACTCATTTCACTGGCTAATGCGGTAGTATTCATTAACCATATCTTTGACCAAACTTTGGTAAAGAATAAAATTGAAGAGCTGTTAGATACCGTCACATTAGTCTAAAAAGATGGTGGGTGAGACGAATGCATGTATAGAATGTAACACTTTGCAAGATTCAATTAATGTCATGGTCAAATTTTGCGATTTAGAAGCTAATTATTGTACTAGGAGGTGAAAAACTGCTGTCTTTGACCTCCTCCTCGTGTATATCATGCCGTAATAATATAATAGATATAAGCACTCCATTCATTATTATTGGGGGGGGGTGGGTGGGGAGGGGACTTAGATTAATCACAGTTTTCAGTTCTCATATCACCAAGTTGCCACTCAAGAACGAGTCTGAGAAATCAAACGCTGCAACTCGATCTTTCTTCTTTTTTTTTTTTTTTTTGGTGGTAAATACTGAATATTTAAAGATATTTTTTGTAGATATCACTCAAGTTAAAAGAAAAAAAAAATTAATATTATATATATATATAATGGAAAATTTTCAAAATGGAGAGCTGTGGCGCGGCGCCTGCTCCAATTTCCGTTCCGTCTCCACAAGTAATTTTTTTTTGATAAGTGAAAAAAAAAAAAAAAAAAAAAAAAAAGTAATTAAGTGAAAACAAATGACAAGTGTCGTTTACGATGTTGATTTTTTTTTTTCTATGTACATTATATTGATTGTTGATACAACGGTTTGGTTGTTTACCTTTTCTTCTTTATTGGGTTACTTGTTCAGCTTTTTGTTTTTTTGGCAGAATATATAAAATAGAGAATCAGTTACTTGTTTAGTTGTTTGTTAAAGTTTTTTTTTGGTAATTAAGTTTGAATTTTTTCGGTTTAACTTGTGCAGACTTCTTTCAACTTATAGGAAGAATAAATTATATCATGAGTCACATGAGATATAACAGGTCAATCACTGTATAAGATAGTGAAACTTTGCCCTTGTAGGGGCGTATATATCATTATAACCTTGCCAAAACCATGTATCTTTTTCGTATTCCAAGCGCCAAAAAGTAAAATATGAAAACAATTTAATTTCATTGTGATTTTTTTTTTCTCATTGTTCCTTCAATGGGATGAATATTTTGATTTTATAGTACCATTATGACTCTGAGGATCCACACTGTATTGGTGAAGGCCTGTTTCATATATAATTTTACCCTGTTTTTTTTTTTTCTATGTTTTTAATGAAGACTACTACAAATAGAGCACTTTGAAGTCTTTGCAGTGATAAAATATCATTTTATTTTCATAAACAAAATAATACTTTAATCAACTAAAAAACTTTATTTTAGTGTAAATATACTGATAATTAATATTTTATCTTTTGAATATTCCCGTTGGATCGTCATTAATTCTTCAAGTGCATGTACTTTAGTACTTCGATGAGTCCATTCTAGAATGGACTAAGTCAGTTTGATCATAAATTATATATATATATATTTGTTTCCTAATTTATATATATAAATTAATATGGTTAATTTAAGATCATAGATTATATATTTGGTTAATTGGTTGATTAATATGGTTTTTAACGTGATATATCAATCGAATGAGCAAAATATATATAGAATTTTATGACTAGTACATGATGAAAAAAAATGCTAGAGACAATTTAATTCACTTTATTGATATAAAAAATATCGCACTAATTAATAGTGCAAAATTTACCTCTACAAGTACTTCAAGAATATATACACATAATTAAAGGCTTTTGGGGTAACATTTTGTAATTTTTAAATGCATATAGGTGAGTGTTTCATTTTTTTTTTTTTTTTTGAGGGGCCGATAACAACCTTTTTTAGCAATTTCTCCACATATATTGATCGTTACCTATTAAATAATATTCGCTTCATATCCCTAAGAGGTAGCTCAATCGACTAGGACTATGCCTAATGAAGCGGAAGTCACTAGTTCGAATCCCCCTCTCCCTCTTGTGCGGACAAGTCAAAAAACAAAAAAAAAAAATTAGCTTCATCTGTCAATATCAATATCGGCCATCCAAAAACCCGATAAAATATAGTCTTTATGTTAGTGTCAGATAATATTATTTTATTATATACTAATAGAGCATGTGAAAGCCTTTTCAATGGTAATCTATGATTTCTATAAATTTAATCAAATAGAAAATTACATTATCGAGAAATAATCTCTCTAAGCATAAATCTACTAAAGATATTATTGCATGCTAGTTTGATCTTTTGATCCTTATCATCAATTATTGATTTTTTTTTTTTTTGGTTATTATGGTTTTAATTAGGTAATACAATGATCTTAACTTTCGAAATTATTAAGAACTATTATAATATTAATTAAATGATTAAAATTTTTAAAATAAGTGATGGTGTAATATGGTATATATTTTTTGAACGAGTTATCTCTTCATTGATATAACAACTAAATGAGGCAAAATGCTTCCTACAATGCCAAAGGTATAATTTGGAATCTTCATAATCCAAGCATTATCTATGACACACACAATAGCTTCTCGGGTTATTACAAGACAATATCTATGAAATGCCATTGTTCCAATCAGTTTTAGATCTATAGCAAATTATTATTAAATCATCATTTATCCCAAAAGCTTCAGCTTATAAGGAGAAGTAAATTTAATCACTTAATTATTATTTTAACACTCCCCCACGTGTAGGCTCAACTCTTTTTTAATAGGTGAAGCCCAACACATGAAACATTTTAACTTAAATGGGGGTGAATCCTAAAACTTTTGGCTCTGATATCATGTTAAATCCACCACTTGTCCCAAAAGCTTAAGCTTATAGGAAGATATAAATTGAATCACTTAACCATTACTTTAACAATTTTAACGAATCACGTCTCTATCCGCTGCCAAGTTATTGATTTCTTGGTTTTTTATCTCTGCTAATAGTGCTTTATTAAACGCAATCTCCTTCGCTGCTTTTACTATAGTGACAATTATTCTTTACGCCTAATGTTCTGAATTTGAACATTGACTCCATCATTACCCTTTATTTTATTTAAATATTTTACGTATTGGACCTCATTTATCGATGAAGAGTTTGAGTCAATACATAAAATGAGAGGGTTCGGAGTACTGTTAAATCATGACTAAATTCATTACTTTTTATCGGCTTCAATTTTTGGAATACGTGGTTATTTAATAAGATATTTAGTAAATCATTTGTGTCTTTAGGAGTTCCGAAGATTAAGTCTAAACACTTCAATCTTCTCATGTAAGAACAAACTCCGAGAGTCCATAGGTTTTTTAGTGACTAGGTTTGATGTCTCCGTGACACACAGTAAAGTTGTCTGCATAAATGCTATTATATATATATAAAGTTGTAGGAAGAAGTGTTTTCAACTTTCATTGAACATCCAAATGCCCCCAACCCCAATAATATTATTAATATATTTATAAATTTAAGACTCATCATCTTTGGCCCCAATGCACTTCGATCGGGATCTGAGTACCACGACTACTAATTATTGGCTTCGATTTGCTCAACAAATCTCATCCATTTGAAACTAAGATTAATATATTTACATCACTTGAAACTTTGAGATGACTGTTGCTTAAGCTTTATATATATATATATAAATATAAAACTCGCCATGGTGTCAATCTGAAAGATCATAATTAATAATGGCATCTATAAACATGTCTTAAACTAGGTTAATTAATATAATGAATACGACAGTGAAGTGTTTGTATTATATAAGGTGGCCATCTTAGTTACTTAAGAGCTCTTACCCTGCATGACATAAAATATTAAGGATCCTGTTCCTACGTACTCTTCTATTGGCTGCAACATTAAATTATCTGAACATGGTGGCGTTTGGTACGTAATAGAAGTCAATGCATACAAATTTTATGATGTCAAGGACTTTGATACATGCTAAGGAGCAGTTAACCCCTCATGTGTTTAACCCTAAGTTAGAAAATTAGAGGAGCCACCTCTTGGAGATATTTAGGTATTGTAGTTAATTTAGAGATCTCAAATATATATTAACTGGTTAATTCCTTAATTTGTTTGATTTATACAAAATTTTAACAGAGCGGTCTTATTCATGTCTTGAAGTTTTAACAGTCAAGATAATACGTAATTAAAAGAGAGTTAATGCTATATACTATACTCTCATCTCACCCTCATTAATTTTATTGAGCAAATGCGACGGTGCTCATTAACTCATGGATTAGTCTTTAATTAAAAAAAAAAAAAATCTAAAAATTGATGGGCACTACTACATTAACCGAATAAAAAATAAGAGCAGGTGTAATATATAATATTTCTCCACCAAAATTGAGAGAAGACTATAACAGGCCAATTTTGATTTATTATTTATTATTTATTTTTTTTAAAAAAAAAAGGAGAGAGAGAGAAGACTAGAAGAGGGAAGAAGGGGTCAACAAACATGTCTTTGCACTACTTTTCATTGAAATAATTATATATATATATATAGACCTAAAGTTTAATCAATATGACTCCCATTTTCCAAGACGTCCGCAAAGGCAAGTTGAACTTCTGGCACTTCCATATATTACTAATTACTCTTAATTAAATGATAATTAATTACACAAAATTATATGTGGAGAGAGAGAGAGAGAAGGTTTATGGGAGTTATGGTGGTCCAATTGCATTACATAATGAAAATCGTTATTGTTTAACTCTTCCTAGTCGACGTTGCTACAAGAGACTTTTAAAGCCAAATTGAGGTTATTTAATTGAGATGAGGTCAATAGTATGGATTATTAGTCATTGAAATTAGCATTTGAATATGAGATATGGGGTTGTATATGTATATATATCCGTTTCATTGTCTGAGCAGGTGGACGCAATTATAACTTTCATTTTTTTATTAGAGTTGAAAAAGGAAGAGAGAAATAGGAGGGCTGCTACGAAAGAGACCCAACTGAATAGTTTATGGTATCGGCCATTTAATTTACTTGGTAAAATTAACTGGAGTGTTGGTTCATTTGATAATGAGCGTTTCTTCTTTTGCTTTAGCTGGATTTTGGTTCATTACTTGGTCCAACTCTTAGATCTTAGGGTTAAATACTTTTTTTTAGTACTCATGATTTGCCTCGGTATCATATAATTGTCTCAGCTTACAAAAGAACCACAAGTGGTAGATATTCGTTGGTCCCTTCTTCAATGTTCCGTTCAAACACTTCACGGCTTGCCACATCAAATTAGTGCCCGAGAAGTGTCCCCCTTGCCACATTATTCTGCCATGTTAGAATTATTATTACTATTATTACTTTTTAAAAATACAACAGGGGAGGCAAGGATATTTCCGCCATAGTGGGAGGGCTGCGCACCGGGGGGAAAATCTCCTCCGAGACCCATTGCAAGGGAGATCCCGCCCTTGGTGGGTGGCGGAGGGATCTCCCCCATGGATGGTAGGCAAGGGATCTCCACCGCCTACCTTGCTTTGTTTTGCTTAAAATATACATTTAAAAAAAAAATTTAAAAATAATGCTGACATAACAGAATAATGTGGCATAAGGGACACATGTCAAGCTTTAATAGGCCTTGATGTGACAGACTGTTAAGTTTTTGAACGGAACATGCATGGAGAAACCAATTGCATTTATAAGAAGTTTACAAATATCATTTGTGATACTTTTGTAAACTAGAGTGACCGTTTAATATTGAGACAAACCACAGCTA
Source organism: Corylus avellana (assembly GCF_901000735.1). NCBI lineage: Eukaryota > Viridiplantae > Streptophyta > Magnoliopsida > Fagales > Betulaceae > Corylus > Corylus avellana. The sequence goes on from NC_081545.1 coordinate 33,086,090, forward strand.
CTAAAATAGATATTTAACTCTAGTTTTTATTGCAAAGCTCATTCAACTTTTCAGTTTTCCCTAGAAGCTTGCTCCAAGTCCTATTTATGAGGCTTCAAGGACCCAAAAAAAGAAAAAAAAAAGGACAATTGGAAACCGTAGTAAGCTAGGAAAACATAGAATTCCAATTTCCAAGGGAACGTGCACAATAAAATGAAAATTACAATATGACTAATATAGTTTATTTATTTATTTTTTGTTTGGGGGGGTGTTTTTGGTTCAGAAATTATAGTAGATTGCCATAGACAAAGTATATGACCCATTTGAGAAATGGGCTTCAGCACATGACCCACAAATCATTGATTGGGCCTGGGAAGAGGGGCTCCACTTAGAAAAGACCGAAACAATGTGAGGGCCTGTGAAGGAGATGTGAAAGGGACCTCATGGGCCGCACCCCTAACAACTGCGTATGTGAGATACGTCACATTCTTCCCGTCTTTTAGGCCCCCAAATGATTGAGACCATCCAGCCACCTGCAGTGCCACTTCAATTTTCAATTTTCACAGAATTAAAAAAGAAAAAATTTACAATTTTCACAAAATCTGTGACTGTGACTGTACATGACTCCAAAGGGCTTGCCTTCGGTCAGTGAAATCGAGCCCTAGCGGGATGAGCCGGTTCCATAATTCTTTTAATAGTCTTATAGTTAATGGGCTTTAATCCATTTTCCCATCTGACAAACAGAAGATTGAAAAGAAGGATTGAGAGAATCTTGTGCATACCTGCTGCTTATCGTACCAAGTACCGTATTTTGTAAGAGGGACTAGCGACAAATCCTTGGCTAGATTGTTAGCAATTATTCTTGTTTGCGTGAGAGGAATTTTTGAATCTTGGTCACCACTGTTTGATGCAAAAAGAAGCACATAAATTTCCCAGTCAAAATGTCAAGTGGATATATATGGTAAATAGCTCATGAATTAGCTGCTGCTACCTTAAAATTTAATAAATAAATAAGGATTTTTAAAACCTGTAGAGCATGATAGGAATGCCCGCCTTAATAAGGTCCGAGACGAGGGGTATGAGGTCCATGTCCAAGTTATCTTCTTGATATATAAGACGCCTGCAAAAAAACTGAGTTTTATCCGATTCATGTAGAAAGCAGCTTTGCACGGTGTCTTGAAAATCTCTTATACAATATGATATGGCGTAATGCATCATGTCTACAATCCTAGCGATTTTCAACCCAGATACTCCTATTATTAAAAAAGAAAAAGAAGAGAGAGACCCTTTACAGAAATCCCAATGGAAGGGGAGGTGAGTTGTGTTGGCATGAATTGCCTTCTGAACTTTAGGCCTATTTAGATAGGTGAATATCCTTCCTTCAAGGCATGGGTCGCCGCTACTTCCCCTTCTGGGAACCTGTCCGTCGGTGTATACCGCAGCAAAGGCTGCATGAATTTTGGCGTGCTTCCCCTTGGGCATAAATTGTTCCGCCGCCGACGTTGATGATGACAAGCATTGTGGTAGAAGGAGGTCATCAGGTTCAACTTCTTGGCTAATTTCCTCTGAAACTCTGTTGAACACGTCATTGCATCCTTGAGACATATGGTCGTGGACGTATTCACGAAGATATTTTGAGTCATTGCAGACCGTCTTCTCCAACATCAGTGTTTGGTCAGATATTGCTCCGCGCGACCACAAGTAGTCTCCGGCCAACACGCTTATTTCCAGGTCCAAAAGTGGATTTCCAAGCTACAAATATCATTGTTAAATGTAAAAAAAATCAAGTACCAAGTATCACTAGCTATCAACTACCAAAAAGACAATAACAAATCAGCGCGCAGCAAGGAAAACTCTTGAGTACTAAGCAATGGAAGCCTCTAGAAAACAATGACATGCAATTAAAAATGATGATAAATGATGACGAAATTAAGTAGACAAGTTACGTGCTTGTCTAGAAATGGGCACGCATTACTCTAACAAAATATTGATATTTTGTATTTATAGAGAATATGTTGGAATTCGTTTTTGGCTAAGCCGTTGTAGATGCTTGTGGTATTTTTAACTAAACTTGATTTAAGAAATTTATTTCTAGTTCATTTTCAATAATTCTAGAAACATAGCTAAAGCTAAATAGTTTGTCTTTTGATATTCTCGTAGGTTACTAAGTTGAAGATCAGTTTGTCTTTTATTTTTCTTCACCTGGGAGTTACATACATAGAATTTACGGAAAATTACAGTTTACCTTCCTAAAGTTGACATCGTTTTTCAATTCGAACACCAAAGTTTCAATTTTTGCAATCCACCCACCCCAAAGTTTCAAATTTTTATAATTTGACCAATTGTATCCAAAACTTTCTGTATTGCCCTTATTTTTTATTTTTTTTATTTTTTATAAAAAAAAAATTTTAAAAAAAATCCGGGCCATCTAGCCATTTTTGCACCCCCAAATTTATTTATTTATAATAAAAAAATAAAAAATAGGGGCAATATGGGAATTTTGGGATAATATTGGTCGAATTGAAAAAATTTGGAACTTTGTGGGGTGGATTGCAAAAATGAAAACTTTAGTGTTCAAATTGAAAAACGCTGTCACCTTTGATGGGATAAACTGTAATTTTTCCTAGAATTTATCATCCATATGAGTTATTTGGGATTTGTTTTTCTTGTGGGAGTTATATATGACGCAAATGAGTAACTTTACTTTTTTGTTTTTTTTTTTCCTGAGCAGGTATTCTAATTAATCATTAATCTTAAGTGCGTGAAATAAAAATAATAATTTAGTGTTTTTAATCCTGCTTTTCACTTATCTTCTCTAGATTTAATGAGTGTTTTAGTCCTCTTAGTTTCAACAAGTTGTTGATCATTACAGCAATGGCTTTCAGCTTGATTGGTTTGATATTGGGATTCTTGTTGTAATCCATCAACAAGGCAGCAAGCTGTGGGATGTAGTGGCCTGCAACCAAAGACGTTATGGTCACAAAAAGTTTGAGTTTTAATGATCGTCTAGAAATCCATAAGCTGAATTTAAAGAACTTGTATAAAGTAATAAGGTTTTAATCATGTTTTTCATTTTCAGTCCTCAAAAACATGAATTAGACGCTTAATTATAATTAGCTAATTACCTGCATAGCTTTCACCGGTTAAAAACAAGTCAGAGTCTTTGTAGTTCGGGAATTCTTCCAGCCAGTTTATAATAAATCTCAAATTATCTTGGGCTGCAACCAAAAAGAGAAAAACAAAAAGAAAAAGAAATCATGTGTTGAAAAGCTGAGAAATATTACCAAGTGCAGAAGAACATAGAAGCACCGACAGTAGTCATGAAATGCATATATACCAGTCTGCGTGTCGTTCCACAAGTAATCTGAGCTCGTGTTAGAGTAGGAAAATCCAACCCCAATAGGTGACTCAACATATAACATGTTTGATTCTGTCCAAATATTTCATTAATATGGAGAGTCTGTTTAGCAAACATTAATTTTTCCACAAAAATAAAGACATTACAAAACACATTTACCCAAGTTCCATGAATATTCATTCTTGACAAGAGTTCCATTGATGTCTCCTGGTTGGAAGGGACCATGTTCCATGAATGCGCCAAAACCAAGCGAAGAACAACCAGGGCCTAGCTAGCATCATTAAATTTGATCAAACAGTACTAAACAAAGTAGGAAGATGAAGTGACATGCATATATAGAGCAAGAAAGATAATCAATCTTGATGTCAATTACCTCCATTGAGCCACAAAGTCAGGGGACGTGAAAGTGGGTCAGCTGATTCTGCTTCGATGAAGTAGTAGAATAGAGCTCGGCCATGCTGAGCATCTGTGATAATGTAACCAGAATACTGTTTAAAAGAAACATTGGTGGTCTGCCCTGGGAGGGCCGTTATCACCTCTGCAGAACACTTTGAATGGAAGAATAATATCAACGCAAAGAACCAGAAAGCCATTAAGAGAGACAGGGACAGACAAAGAGAAGAGAAATTGGTGTTATGGATTCATGGTGCATTTAACTAGCATATATATATATATATATATATATATATATATATATATATATATATAACATTGTTATCAGCGGATAATTATGAACTTCTATGGTTTGGTCAAACAAGGTTTCTAGCTGATACTTGTATTTGTTTCCTAGTCTGCCCATGTAGGTGCCACCGAGACATTTGTCTAATCTTTGTCTATATATGATAATGCTTTTAGATACAAATTGTAATACTAAATGCCAATGGAAGTCTCAATCATTATTTGGTGTCCATTTAAATGTGTGCAACTTGGCTCAAATAGTGATTTCCATTGTGCGTATGCAATACATGGAATTTACTTCTAATATTAGAACCATTTATTTCATGATCAATCACAAGCCTCTACCTTCACCGTAACATTGTCAATGTTACTCTTATCACTACACCACCACCATCACCACTAGGGGTGACCAATCACCTCTTTAGCTGTTTTAATTATGAGTAGTGAACCATTTTAGTGGCCTAAGGGGGTGGTTTGAACACCTTCAACTGGCCTTGAGAGGTGGCCTAACCATTTTTGTGGCCAAATGGTTCAGTTATCACCAAAGACCAATTTTGTGGGTGAAGGGTTCAAGATCTGGAGACTGAGGCGGTTTATGAATTCTGGGGGCCTCAAGTATACGACAAAACTATAAATTGTTAGTGAAAAGCTGAATAGGCTAATTGGGGGTGATCGAACCACCTCTTTGGCCACTGGTGGTGGTTCTCCGTTCTCTATCACTCCCCTCATTGTCCCTCCATGTGTGAGTTCCTTGTTTCCCAATACCTCTCATCCTCCACTCTCCTCTCCTCTTACCTCTTCCTCCTCCTCACTTCCCCCATCTATGACCACACTAACCATAGCAGTGCACACCAATTATATATGTGCCTCTGGATTCCTTCTATATGAAAGTCAATCATATCATCAACATCGGCCCACTCGATCCCAATGGTGGTGGCCATTTGGTAGGGGTAGTGGCGATAAGGCCGTAGAAAAAAAAAATGTTAAAAATTTTTAATTTGGCGTATGATATAGCGAAATCTTAACTATTCATTTAAAATGAATGGCTCAAATTAAAGCTATTGAACCCGTGCATTATTCTAAGTATTGCACGGGATCTCAATTCATGAATTTCCATACTCATATCATTTAAAAAATAAAAAAAATAAAAAAAGAAGGAAAGAATTTTCATGTTATCTTGAGGGTTAAGTTCTTCGACAACCATAACTTCCTATTTAAGCCGAAATATCAAGGTTGAATTACATTACAGATTCAGCACCAGCTGGGAACAGTCTCAAATTACAGTTACACAAATCGGCTTTCACAAGTATAGAAATTTACCGTGCGTAAGGAGTAGCATCATTCACCTATGAAACATCAATATATTATGGATATCCCAACTGGCAACTATACTAAATTACTACATATAGTTTCAAGCACACCTAAATCCTACTCTGGCCGAATGAATATTTTCTTATCAACTGTGAAAGTTTATGAGATTGAACACCTAGTTATTCGTTTCTCCAAGGCACGTCAACTCGTCCCAACAATCTCTCCACTGTAATCGCTCGTCAAATTGCATGGAAATGAGGTCAAAGAAAGCTACATGAGACGCCATTTTACTTCCAATCTTCTCCAAATAAAACAAACATTTCATTTGATGGAAAAGAAATGTACAAGACATCCCCGGCCTCATCAGATGAACACGACAGAACAGAGTTTTGAGATATGACATGACAAAATAGGTGACCACCCCTGTCGAATGTCCATGGTCGATGCTAAAAGCCTACAAGAACCTTTGGTCTCCCAACGAAAGCCCCTCTCAAAAAGTTTGTGTCCTAAAAGTACCCATCAAGCATGCGACTTTTTCCATTTAGGTACCTTCCTTAGCTACCGTGACTATACCGCAATTTACACGTAATATTTTCGCTGTGGAACTAGCAGATAGATTGTCCTCAGAAAGAAGAAATGGAGGACCCATTATAAAGATGATGCTGACAATTAACCAATGGACTTTCATACTCATTTCCGATGAACTTCTCTATGTTGTTTTTTGTTCAGAGTATGTACATAAAACTCTGTAGAGAGAAAAAAAAGCACCTTGTGAGTTGTGCCTCATGTCCCACAGAAAAAAAAAAAAAAAAAAAAAAAAAACGAAAGTAGCTGAAGAAAAAAACAACAACAACAAGATACACATCCGAAAAAAACAAAATAAAAAAAAAAAAAAAAAAAGTTTGGGTGCTGCATGGACTGGGCATCAGTAGTTGCCAGCACGGGCGGGAATATGATGTAGATGGGTGAGATCACTACTGTCCAATCTTTGGTCCTGCGTACTTTGCTCCAACTACAGCCAAGTCCTCAGCTGTAATCTCCCTCTCTTGAAGCCACGCATAATCTTTCCTCTCCTCTTCCGGCACTGATACCCCATCAACTAAAATTTTCAAATAGAAAAAGATAATCAAGATTCCCATATCAAGTAAAAGGCATTCCTCCATTTAAGTAACAAAGAAAAATTATGGCGAAGTGGGACATGAAGAAGCAATTAATGCGGTACCCGAGAAACTGGTGAATGGAAATTCAAGGTAATATGTGCAGTGCCGGCCATTAGGATCAGAATATGGAGGGCCAAGCACATCCAGCACCGCACATGGTGTCACTGCTGTGAAGCAATGCATGTTGCCTCCATCGGCTGGGTAAAGGATGGAGGTGTTGCAAGGAGCAGTTAAGTTGGAGTCAACCTTAACCTCAGCCAAACGAACAGCAGGAGCTGTGACTGCATCAACAAAGGCATGTCAAATGAAATTTATAATTGAAAGGTGATACTTGGATCCAACTGGATAATGCTAGTCATTATCAGATCCATCAAACACTTTTGACTGAGATTAATGAACTGGAGGGTTTTCACAACATCAATAAGGACTTAATAATAGCATAGCCTCCAAAAAACCGTAATGAAGAAAAAGAGACATTTCTTGAAGTATCAAGATGTAAGGTACAATAAGCACATATTATACTATATATTTTTCATCCTCCACTGGACACCTTTCCCAGATTTTACTATTTTCACAAGTGCCTTTCTTATGTAATTATTCTTTACCTCATTCTTTAAGGAGGCTAGCTTTTGCATCATGTATTACTCAACCAGAAACAGACACACAGATCTGAAAGCATGTAGTAGTAATTCAAACTGGGGTTTTCATCTTCAGGAACATGCAAATTATACATTGTATAGGAAAGACTGGATGGTATAAGTTATAACCTTGAAGGAAGGACTTACTTTCTGAAGGATTCACATCAGCGGATGTGTTACTTGGAGCATCAACCACCCAGTCATACGATTTGATATGCATGGTTCCAAAGAGAAGCTTACTGAAAACCGTCATGCCGGGGTGATTATGAAGTGGAATAACACCTGATGGTGGCAAGCAAAAGATCCCCATCTGCATTGATTGAAAAGATTTGAAAACCGCAACTAAAATAAAGTTCCTAGAGTAGAATGACTTTGTCTCAGTATGCGTGATGGCATCTCCGATAAAAGCTTACATACCGAGAATTTGTCACTCTCATAGAGGTGCAAGTATGTTATCGGTGGGGTTCTCCGAGCCACCTGCGTCTGGAAATACGGCATCTCAGGTTTAAGGCCAACATCCTCCGGTTTCATTTCATCTGCAAAAATGAAGTCAGGGTAGTAAGCATCAAGGACAAACCACAGCTTTATAGAAGGTTCATGTCAGTAATGCACAAGAATCCCTCACGTTAGTCGTCCTATAATACTATATTTTCAGTCATAGACTTCCAATTTCAAGACATCATTAATTAATTAGAAAAGACCACGAATATAATCCTGCCTTAATCAGGGACTGCTTTTTAGGCAAGAGAGGATGACACATCGTATAAGCGGCTGTCCCTTTTTGGGCCGAAAACTAAAGGAAAACATTATTTCCCAAAATCTGATTATAACTTTTAAAAGAAAGCCAAATAGACCACATTCCGTACGCTACTTAAAAATAAAGAACTCAAAAGAAGTGGCAACGGAAACAAAATGAACCAATGTGGTCTCCAAATGCTCCGTTAAGAGGATGGAATTTCATGATCGTGCAAAAACTATAAATTGACGATAATTCGATTGAGGTTGTTTAATGCATGATCATGTCGCTCAAAGAGAAAATGGTATCGACCCTACTTAAACGCATTGATTGTCATAAATCATAAAACCAACATCTCCAGAAACAGCAAATACCACTCAAACATTGACATACTAATATATGATCATCAAAAGTCGGATACTGAACTTCTAATTCTCAACCGCTTTCAAGCCCAAGCTGCCAAGCATGTCAAAGTTTTAGATGAAAACAGAAAACAGTCAAATTTAAACCAACTCACAAAACTTGCGAATCAAAACTACCCTCAGAAACCATGGCACACCCTGCAAAGCTTCAATTCAATCAAATTTCAATCCCCTCATGCCCAACCATATGAATAGGTCACATTTGAACACAAAATTCAATTCAACCTTGTTGTATAAACAAGCAAAACTTACCCAAAACAGCTCGTAGCCGTTCGATATCTTCAGGAGGTGGCACAATCCCGGTCCCACCATTGGCAAACACTTGCTTGCAAGTCTCGAATAGCTTCTGAACCGGCGACATCCTCTTGTGCCGTCGCCGGCTCTTCCTGGGCTTGCTTCTCGAATTCGTGTCTGTCGCCTTGGGCAATTCACGTGACTCCTTATTACCCTTTCGATCAGCCCGAGTCGTTTCAATCCCCATTCAATCTCAAATTAACATAGGAAACTCAATATGGGCTCCCCCCCACCAAACCACCCAGAAAAATGCAGAATTACGATGTGGGTGTTGACCAAAACACAAATTGAGGAAATGGGTACTGCTCAAAGCTCAAAATTTTTATCTGGGTATAGACCTAAGGACCAAAATTTTCATGAAATGGGCGAGAAATAGGGAAAACAGAGGAGAAAGAGAGAAAGATAGGTACATATAGATACTACACAGTTTGGTATTCCTAGAACCGTATCGTACATGCAGGTGAGGTGTAAAAGCAGAACAGAGAATTGAGAATTGAGAATTGGAATCTCTGTTGATGAAGGAGACGGTGGGCGAGGATTGACGGGGATTATAAAGGGGGACAAGGGGTAGGGTTAGTTGAAAGGCAGAGGAAGAGTTGGTTTTAGAGGGAGTGAAAAAACCAGGGGCCATGCTTGGCTTTCCAGTGGGCTGTTCCAACAGCGGATTTTTATCCAGTCACACCTCCCCTTCCTTTGGTCTTCTTTATTTTTTTGCCCTTCTTTATTCATTTTTTGTAGTCTTCTAAATAAGGAAAATTATTTTGTAGTACAGGAATATTTTCCCTTGCTAATCTCAAACCTAACCACATGACTTGGGAAAATTCAATATCTGCCTCTATGTTTTCAAAATCTTTTCAAGTTTTCCTTCTAATGTTTTTCACCTTTTTTCTTTCTTTCTTTTTTACTAAGAATTCCATAACTTAATGAGTTGAACCCTAATTTGTATTATTTGGAGAAAGGAAAGTACTACTAAACTACTACAACTTCATAAAGATCAAATTCACTAATGATTACTTTACATACACCCATATACATTACCTATCTTCATTTTATTATTTCAATCTCTCCACAAGAATAGTGAAAGAATTATATATCTTCTCCCCATTCGAATTTAGGATGATTTCTCTTTTAAGAAGTTGTATCATATTTTGTTCTTCTTCTACAAGGATCGAGTGTAATGTGATTGTCCATTTGCACGTGAGAGGACACTCAAAATTTGGATTGCTTGGGTTCCTATCTGAAAAGAATAAAGTCTAGATGTCCTCTCAAATGAAATTATAATGGACAACTTTAATATTGCACCCGATCCGAATCCATATATTATAATAGGAAGGAATATTAAGTGGCGTAAAAGTGTAAGTATTTTGTTTTGAGTATTCCTTCTATCAGGATATAATGTAAAACTCTATTTTACTGCTTTCAATAAATATTTGACACATTATGTGAAAATACAAAACTACAATAGAAATAAAAAAGCCGTATCTTTAATTCAAATCAATCCTACATATTTTTTTCATTCATTATAACCCTACGCCCACCAGAGTCTCCAAAGCCAACTAAGATTGGCTTTAGTGGTTTTGTCAAGAAAAAAAAAATTATTTGATGTGAATGATTATATTATTTTTTAGTGTTTCAAGCTCATGAGTCTACTTCCTATTTAAGGGTGTAAAAGACCCAATTTACACCATTACCTAATTGAAGTTATTATTTTTTTTAAGCATGTCTATATTTCACTCTATCTACTATAGTGTGTTCAAATTTGGCATATGTTAAATTTATATTCAGCTTGACCAGATACTATTTTGTATTATATTTTTTATGCATTCAATGAATTAAACAATTTCCTTCTTAATCAGAAGCTAATCAAGTTAATCAAGCCGTAATTACTTTTCTTTATTAGCAATTCTCGTTCTATAATCCTTCTTTTCTATTGGTCTGAGAGTTGAGTAACAACACGTCACTTTGGACACCAGCAAATATGATATGGGCGATCAAATTGACTGGATTTCTTCTCATATAATTAATTTTTTCAAGGGCCTAAAAGATAAATAGTCTTCAATAATGCCCCCTCGTTGAATAAAGCATGCATGCTGACTGACTAAATATTTGTCGATCAAAGAAATATTTTATTTACTTGAACTGGGCATGAAATGAGAGCCGATATAAGATGGTTAAACTGATTAAATCATATATATATATATATCCTGGGTGCTGAAAAAGTAGAAGAAAAAGAAAAAAAAGTAATCGATTTGAAAGGTCGACCTACTTAAGATCAAATCATTTTAGGCAAAGGAATAAAGCATGTCGAATTTTTTTGAGAAAATCTTAAGAGCATAGAGTCATGAAACTACCATTCAAACAAAACATTCCTTTTAGCAAAAAACAAGCAGATTGATCAGGCAATGGAGGATTCATGTGAAACATAAAAAGCTAATGTTTTTTTTCACATGTAAGAAATGAAATGGAGTGAGCAGCCTCACCTACCCGGACTTGACCCGTAATAATCATTCATAGATGTTCTTTCATTCCATCATTGGTTGTTTCTCCAAAGAATAGAAGACATCATTCTTTTTCTTTGGCGTTGGGAAGGATTAAGAAAGGAATATCCCCAATACGTTTACACCTCCATTGAGTGACAAACTTCAACTGTTTAAATTAATGTCAATTGCACAATCAAAAACTAAAAATGTTAGCCAAAACTTGCATTCTCTCTTGAAAACTAATTGGATTAGCAATGTATCATGAACAAAATTGACCTCTTCTCTAGCATAACTTTGGATTAATTCCCACTTACCTTGCATAGAGGAAAATTTGGAAGCATTTTGATTCGTAAACACATGCAGTTGATGGATCAAAAGGTAGATGCACTACTCTTCATTTCACATATAAATTATAATTGATCTATGCAAGAAAATGCAATGAGAATACTTCTGGTGAGGCAAGGCGATAATGAATTCAAAGATTCTATTCAGAAGTTACCAAATGAATGAATGGAAGAAAAAAAAAAAAAAAGTTAATTGAACGGTGTATTTACACGTGGTAATCATGCTCGTAATTAAACGGCATATTAACACGTGGTAATCATGCTCGTAATCGAACAAAAAGCGTTACACCGAACACATTTTAGCGCTAATAAAGTAATTCTTGTGTCTTCATGCGTGCTACTTTTATTTTACGGACAATTTCTTTACGAGTATTTTAGGAATTAATAATTGAAATACAAGTACATAAATCTATTGCAACACACAACACATGTATCCATACTTGGTTTTCCTTTTTCTATCTATAGACTATAGGCATTGTTTTCCTTAGTAAAGCCAACACAAGTACAATATTCAATGAAGTAGTAAGTGATGTACTATATATTGCACCAATATTCCTTTTAGGGTAAGTACAAGTTCAGTTTCGTTGTTTGATTGATCAACCGTGATAGTACGTATGGCAATATTCTCTAGGATAAGTATAATTTTGTGAAGAAGCATTTTAAACTTCATTTTGTTTGTCTTTAGATATATATACTTAGTTTTTTGTTGGGAATTATTATTATTATTATTATTATATACTTAGGTACTTTATATTATCCCTTTTTCCGGTATTGATTAGAAAAAGGTACTTTATATTAGTGTTTAGGACTAATTTCGTTCACTTTGATACTACTTCATATATTTTTCCCGCTTTGATTTTTTTTTTTCTTTTATCTTTTTAGGATATCATGAAAATTTCCATTAAAACTTATTAAAATGTTAATTAAATAATTTAATCAACTCTTTCCCATTAGGAATAATGATTTAAAATTTAATTATTATTTTAACAAAGCTTACCTAGTTACCTTCAACCAGCTGCTTCTTCTTTGGTTGAAGCCTCAAATCTCTTGGACTTAACTCATTATTCAATATATATATTTTTTTAGGAGTTATGCAATGATTCTTATGCTGTTTTCACTTTTCACTTCTACGTACCCCGGAGAATCCTTATTATTCAGCACTTGGTCTTTGAAGCTAGCTCACATGCAAGATATCACGATCTTATCAATACTGCCTATAGAAAGAAATGTAATATATATGGTGTAATTTTTTTTTTTTTTTTGGGCTGAAATAATCCACATGTGGTAATTATTAAGATTGTTTATGCCAGAAAATATATATACTCGTTAGCAAAGGAGGAATTAATGGCGAGAAAGCTCAAACAGAAAAAGAATGTTTAATTTCCAAATTTAAACTCCGTTGGTCAATATTGAAATTTATAAAAAGGACAAGGAGCATTTGCAAATAATCTAAACATGTTCCCTAATAATAAAAAAAGATGTTAAAGTTATATAATAACAAACCAAAAATGGAAATAAAAATCTTAAATTATTTTATTTAACCGGAAATTAGATTAAAAAGCAGGGACAAAAGAGGGAGATCAAAGTTATATTCAGTTTCAGGGTGATAAGGTGGCATTTATGAGGAAAGGGTATGTGTTGAAAGATGTATGACAAACTCCAAGTGTTGAACATATAAGAGCAGCGTTTTTCTTTTGTTGGTGTACGTTGAGGTTCGTAAAAATCTCTGGCAACGCTTAATTTGTAACGTAAACTTTGTAGAAAGGGGAGAGGGGTTGGTGGGTTGAATTGTTTTTATCGTAAAAGATATGAAAGCGAAACAGAAAATTAAAAAGCAAGTGATAGAAACCCTGCAAAACAAACACGCTGTTTTGGGTGGTTACAAGTCCACCAATTACTTTCTCCTGCATGCTTACACTTGATCAACGCGTAGCCTCCTGAGCTTGCAAGGTGGTGCCATTGCCATCTTTAAGGTTTTCCCTATAATACAACTATGGTTTTCACTTATCACAATAGAATCCTCTCTATTTCAAGATCGAGTTAAGATATTATTTTATTGTATTTAATTAAATACATTGACGGTTTATACATTTCATTTCATATAATTCGAAGCAGAAAAAGAATTATCTTTATTTCATTTCATTCATGTTTATCACTTTCCTCTTCTTAATAGAGAAAGTAAATTAAAACTTGACAAAATTTATGACGATTAATAAATGACTTGAAACTGAAGGTAGACACTGCAAGCAGAAACACGTGGTTGACATGATAATATACATGACTTTCACGAAGACCTAGAACATGCCTCTCATCTATCCATGATGGCGCACGGATTGGCAAAGGTAACTGAGAGTGGTGGTATTTCTAGAATTTGGATGGAGGAGATCTCAGAATTTATCCATGATGTTGTTGTTTTAGAGCAAACTGCAGCTTGTTGTTTGGAGTCCTATGCTCTTTGATGTTTTAGAGTCCTTGACTCTAGATATCTATTTGTACTTTCAGAATTATTTGAATAAGATCAGTCTTCTTTCAAAAAAAAAAAAGAAAAGAACATGCCTCTCTCTCTCTAAGATCATTTATTTATTTAGAGTATTATAAGCCCATTGATTTATTTTCCTCATTAGTTTTTCGCAAGCAGATCATGGCATAAATTTATTCTTAAATGAACATGCTATATATATATACTCTATGTAAATAACATATTGTCACCTTCACCCGTTGAACTCCAGGCCTACTAATAATTTAAGCTCGTTAAAGTAATTTGGAGTCATCAGACGACTACTTTCGGTAATAGAAAAACGGACGAGAATTTCTAATTCACTTGTTTAAAATGGAGATAAATTATTTTATAGTTAATGTTTTATTTTATTGCTCTTAACACGTGTATGATGTCATTTTATTCAGTTTTTTTTAAAATGATGTGCTGACATATATATATATATTCATCATATAACATCATGTATATCGTTAAATATACCAAAATAAATTCTTGATCATTAAATCACTCATATTCATTTGAAATGAAGATGATCTATTTAAAAAAAAAAAAAAAAAATCGGCTCTTGGAGATATAAAAGTTGATCCACTTGATGAAGCATAGAAAATATAGTCCCCAAGAGGTAGCTCAATCGGCTGAAACTACACTTAATGAAGTGGAGGTCACTAGTTCGAATCACTCTCCCCCTCTTGTGCAGACATGTAAAAAAAAAAAAAAAGATAAAGGTATCTGCAGTACGTACCTATATCTCTTCAAGACTTCATCCAATATTATATTTTAGAGAAAATATAATCACACAATTTCAATTTATTTCATTGATTTTTAAATCCAAATTTTTACTCCTTTTATGATTTGCATTTTTCACTTCTTTCGCCTAAAAAATTATTTTTTAACTCATGAATACCAGCCAAATAAGCAGTTTTATATGATTTTCGACATAATGAGTAAAGTGAAAATAAAAAAAATAAAAAATAAAAAATAAAGAGTTAAATTAAAATCTGATGGAATAAATTGAAGTTGCAACTTGCTTGATTACTTGTGAAGTAAATTAATATTTTCTTTATATTTTATTAATAATGCATTCCACCTGGTATTACCATTATTAATAAATCGCATATAATAACCCCCCATCTCCAAAAAACAAAGTCAACAAAAAGTAGTTGGTTTTTTTTCATGCAATACGCATCATCAAAATCGTGCTCTAACATCCTTCTTTTTTATTTTTATTTTTATTTTTTTTATTATTCCCTTGATTTTTTTATTATTTAAAACTACTATCTATATCCTAATTAATATTAGAGAAATGTTAAAGGCTCAATTTTTTTGTCCAATAAAAGTCCAACTTTTACCTTATTTTTTTTTTAAAAAAATAAAAATAAAAAATAAAAAAAATGTCTAAAGCAACTCTATCTATTTTTTACCTTTCTTTTATTTGATATTTTTTTTTTAAATAAAAAATGGTAACTTTTATTAAAAAAAAAATTGAGTCCTTACCATCCGTCTTAATATTACAGCATGAATATATTATATCCACAAGTCAGACCGTTGAAGAATGAACAGTTGTGTTTATACGGTTGGCCGTTAGGAATTTGCAGCCCATGATTGAATCATGAAAATGGACCGCCCGCTTCCCTCTAGTTAGAAGCCTTGAATGTCCGCGCCCTCCTTTTTTTTTTCTAACTTGAAAAATGTGTACACAGAACCGGCACACATACGTTTGTATGCATGTCGTGTACGTATATTTATTTTTTAGTCCTATGATGGAGAGCGACACTTAGAGCCATGGTCGTGCGCGTGCGTCCGCGTGTCAGCCCTGGGCAAGCGAGCAGTTCTCCTTCTCTGGGCGCGTGTCGTACGCTGAACTGCTGCAACGTGGAAGCGTCTGACATCACGTGAGTTGCCATTGTTGAATGATGACATGGACATATGCGGCTAAGACTACCACAAATGACAATTTGATGTACCGAATCGTCAGCAACCTTTCAAATTAGAAAGTAAAGCAGTGGAGATTTGATGGAATTAATTAGGGATAAAGAGTATTTTCTGTATAATCTCTACGAATATTGTTTTGTGGAGCGAATTTAATACTATTTCTAATAAAAATCCGACTTATCAAGAATAAAGTATTATATTCTGATATTTAATAATTAATACATAATAAAAAAAAGATATATCTAACTTATTTTACACGACATTTAGCATATGTCTCTAACAAAGATACAAATTCTATGAGCATATACGGTATACCTTTTTTTTTTAAGAATAAACAAATGAAACATATAAATTATTTCCGAGTTTTTTGATGTGTATACATTTGTTTCGATTCATAAATAATACATATTATTTGATATAGTAATACTATTTTATAGATTATTATATGATTGTTATATAACTATGATATAGCAGTAAAAATTAGTTAATGTAAAAAAATTAATGTCCAAACATTACTCTATTTGGTAATATTATGATTAGGGGCCAAAACTTGATGACAAAGTAGAAACAAAGAACTTATAAAAGCTTTAGAACTAGCCATAGCAAGAGGAGAAAAAAAAAAAAGAGGCGTTTCGGCCCATTTGGGCTTGAAATTTTCCAACATTGTGGTGTACTTAGTTGGGCCCTATCTTTACTACACTGTAAATCTCTAGGCCCAAGTTGGTAAGATGAAGGTTCCAGTTAAGCTCAGCCATATACGAAAACGTGGAGGGTAATTTAGAGATTTCAATCTCACCCAACGATGAAACAGACCAACTCGTCCTTGATCTGAATCGTACCACACAGCCATAGCAGGTCTCTTGCTCTTTCGTCCCTAAAATCTCTTGGCTCAATTTTTGTCCTCCGAATTCGTGTGTTTCCCTTCAGATCCGTCTTTCAGGAAAATGTACGGATTCGAAGCGCTTACCTTCAACATCAATGGAGGATACCTGGAGGCGATCGTGAGGGGGCACCGTGCTGGGCTGCTGACAGCCGCTGATTATAACAACTTGTGCCAGTGCGAGACCCTGGACGACATCAAGATGCACCTCACGGCCACCGAGTACGGGTCGTACCTCCAGAACGGTGCGTTGTGTTTTTATATCCCTTCACCTTCTCCAATTCGCTTTGATTCGACTGATTTCGTGTGATCCTAACCTCTGTTTGGTTACTGAGAAAATGGAAGTGAGAGTTTTTGACCTATTGTTGTTTTATTGTTTGGAGATATGAAATTTGTGTTAATTGGAGGTTTCTTTTAAGAGAATCACTATTTACTTAATATCTCTAATTTGAATGAAATGTAGCCTCTGTTATAGTCATTCTTTCAATATTCTGTTTTGAACATTTTCATGTTATGGATTTGTCTTCTAATCTTTTTAGAATTTTGGGGTCTTAGGTTGAAGCGGGAGTTATTTGGTGTCAATGCATTGATTAACGGAGAGTTAGGGTTTCACAAATGGTAAATGTTAGAGTGAAGGCTTGCTATCCGCTCAAAGTGAATGTGTGTTGAATTGGATGACTGTTTAGTAGGGTAGGAAGTAGGATTTTGGTTGAATATTGAGCGGGCAAGATAAGGGCTTAGGCTATGTCTTGGTTTAGTCTTTCGAATCTTGAAGCTTAGGACTGAGAAAAAGAGGTTTTCATTGAGAAGGATGTTAATGACAGATTGGAAGATACTAGATAGTGATCTCATTACTTATCAAAAAAAAAAAAAAAAAAGATAGTGATCTCATGTCTACATGGAGGGTTCTCTGCATTCAGAATGTTGGGTATATTGAGAGTGTGGTCGAAGAAGCCATGTTAATATAGCAGCTGAATTCTCTGCAAAGGATTTTCAGAGCCTAATCTCAATATGAGGGTAGATAATGTGCTCATATTTGAATGAGACAAATTTGAGAGATGCTGGGCAGAAACCCAGCAATCTTCCATACATTAAGAATATCTGTGAGAGCTGAAATTTTACTACAAATGACATGTAGGAAAAATATTTGATAAGAGGCAGTGGAATAAAAGATCGTGGCTGCATTGTTTCTGTGAAGGAAGAGATGCAACTTTGCCTTTGTTTTCTTTTTGCTTACTGCATATAGTATTTATTTGTGTTTTTTTTTTTTTTTTTTGGTTGGCAAATGGTAACCTTGCAATTTTACTACCTTTGTCATGCTTGGCCTAGTAAAGCGCTTTACATAATGACAAAAGTTTTGAGGATTGTGAGACATCGTTGGCGGAGCTTGAGTCCTTTTTCTTTGTTATTCTTTATACTTGGACAGCTGCATTTGTAGCTCCTTGGGAGATTAGTTTTCATAATTTTCTTGTTCTTTTCTCTCCTCCTAATTAGGTGTTTCTCCAGTATACTCCATGTGTACCTGAGTAGCACTTTTTGCTTTTAATGATATTTTGACTACTTATTAAAAAAAAAAAAAAAAAAAAAAACAAGTAAAGCACTTAACATGATGAATAAATTTCTTACGGTGCACAATTTGATGAATTTGTTGAATAATGCAGCTGCCGCAGCATGTAGTCCCATTTATTGTGTTCCCATAAACCTGAAGTTTTATGTGGGTTACATCTCACGAGATCTATATGCTTTCAATTTGAATTGATGACTTGGAATTTCTGATTTGATGTACATGCATATGTTATAGTTTTGTTTTATGTTTCTATTTTTTATTTGGTTGAAGTTACTAATTGCTATTTCTCACAACTTTCTTGCAGAACCTTCCCCTTTGCATACTACAACTATTGTAGAGAAATGCACTCTTAAACTGGTTGATGAGTATAAGCACATGCTATGCCAAGCGACAGAGCCCTTATCAACCTTCTTAGAGTATATAACGTATGTGGATTTCGTCCTTTTTGTAAATCTTTTCTCGTGTTGTAATTTTTTCTTTTAGCATTGTTGATCATTCTACTGTTAGTTGTGGATTAATTTTAGGCCGAATATTAAAAAAAAAAAAAAACTTTGAAATTACAAGCTTTTTTATATCTAAATGGCTTAAAAGAAAAGAGATATCAAACTTCTTATGATTACAACTACTGAATAAAACATAAGCTGAACGCATGAAAACCATTATAATCTGCTGCTTCATCCAGATACGGTCACATGATAGACAATGTTGTCCTGATTGTTACTGGAACCTTGCATGAGAGAGATGTTCAGGAGCTCTTGGAAAAATGCCACCCGTTAGGCATGTTTGACAGGTAATTTCACCCCTGAACACTGCTTTCCCTGACTTATTGATGATTTATAAATGAATTTTTCTTAATTTCCTCTGTTCTCCTCAGCATTGCTACTCTGGCAGTTGCTCAGAATATGCGAGAGCTTTATAGGTTGGTTCTTGTTGACACACCATTGGCTCCATACTTCTCCGAGTGTATCACATCAGAGGTGTAGACTTGTCTTTATTCACTTATTACGTTGTTTTATCTTTAAATTATTGTACTTATCTCATAGTCTTAATTCTATATTGGGTCTCGACATTGTCGTGCTTTACTGTTACTCTGAATGGTGATCTGATCATTCCTATTTTCTTGAAATAGTCGTATGTACTTCAAATGGATAATTTTGATCATCTAGTTAGAGAAGTGTGTTATATTAGGGCATTGAGCTAGAGATTATTTACCATTGGCTATTAATTTCTTAGAGTGAATTCAGAAAACCTTTTAATGTCTTTATTATATTAATACCAGTACATGAGTTAGTTCTCATGAATGATAGCAGTGGCATCGCAATTACAGAATGATCAATTTGTTTGACATTATTGCATTTGATACTTGTAGGAAAACTTTGATTTTAATTCCTTTGGATTCCCTTTATTATGTAGGACTTGGATGACATGAACATTGAGATAATGAGGAACACTCTTTACAAGGCGTACCTAGAGGATTTTTACAGGTTTTGCCAGGTGAGCATTGATTTTTACAGATTTTTTTTAAAAGATATTTGGAAATTTTGTTGCATGTCCTATGCCATTTTAATTTCAACGTGATATTCTGGTATAGAAACTTGGGGGTGCGACTGGAGAGATCATGTCTGACCTCCTCGCCTTTGAGGCTGACAGAAGGGCTGTCAATATTTCCATAAATAGGTATTCTTCTACTGTTCACTTTTTTTTTTGGTATGGTTTCTCATGGTGAATCTTTTGATGTTGACAAACTTGTTTCACAATTTTTTTTTTTAATGGTTTCTCATTGTTAATCCTTCCAATCTTGCAAATGCATTCTTCTGTTGTCATTGATTTGGTTCTCTTTATGCAGCATTGGAACTGAGCTTACCCGAGATGATCGCCGGAAATTGTACTCTAACTTTGGTTTACTGTAAGCTTTCGGCACGATCATTATGTGATTTTAACATTGGATATTTTGTGTAGCTTTAGAATGTTATCTTTGGCAATGTATTTTTTTTTCCCTGGCGTCTTACACTTTTTGCTTATGTTGAACAGTTACCCCTATGGCCATGAGGAACTTGCTGTCTGTGAGGACATTGACCAGGTATGTGTTTTTTAGCCCTCAAATCAATTGGATGCATTATGCGCTGCACTTGTTTTTCTTTGCCATGTGTTGACAAGGATTTCTTCTTAACCATTACCACTTGATTGGCATTTATTATGGGGCTTGTACTAATTTCTGCTCGGTTTTTTTAGTGTCAGTGTTTGTGACTTAAGAGCTCTGTTTGGTTGCCATTGTAGGTCCGTGCTGTCATGGAAAAATATCCTCCTTATCAGTCCATTTTTGCTAAATTATCCTATGGAGAGAGCCAGATGCTAGACAAGGCATTCTATGAAGAGGAAGTGAAAAGGCTTTGCTTAGCATTTGAGCAGCAGGTTTGTATTTCAGCAATTGAGTAGCCATTTATGAGAGTGAGAAGATTGGCATGCCTGATTATATCTAGCTTCTTTAGTTATTTCAAACCGTTGTCTTCTAGTTCTTGTTGAATGTTGATAACCTGTTCCTGTTTACTCATGATGTATCTTGTTCTTTTTGATTTGCAGTTCCATTATGGTGTTTTCTTTGCTTACATGAGGTTGAGGGAGCAGGAGATAAGGAACTTGATGTGGATTTCTGAATGCGTGGCTCAGAATCAGAAGTCCAGAGTTCATGACAGTGTTGTCTTCATCTTTTAGTTGAATTTTTGACTCGTAAGAAAAGTAATCTGCTGTTTTACTTTTCTTTTTCTTTTTTTAAAAAAAGGTTAATCTGCTGTTTTCATAATCTTCTGTAAATCACCTCCCTCTCATCCTCCAGTGTGTAGCAGAGATAAACCTACCTGCCCCATTTGTGAGACTCATAAAAATTATTGTTTTTGTGTGTTTGTTTATTAGGGAAAGTTATTGCATCATATTGGTAGAATTATTTTGGTTGTACGGAAAAATTGGATTTTATTTATTGTGTTTCATACTAATAAGAATAAAACTTTGGTGGTTACATTAAAGTAATACCGTGGTTGCAGCTTTCCCTGCGCATAGGTACAATCTAGGAAATAACATAATTCATGATGTTATAATTCTCATACACAACATTATTTATTCATACAAGTTCATCAAAAAGTTTGATACTCAACCTAACTACAAGCACTTCATAATTGTGTTTCATCCCCCTGATTCAATCTTATACATTTCATGGTTGCTTAGCTGCCATAGTGAAAGTTCATGTAAAGGTTTGGCTATTGGCTTCTTTCGAGAAAAAAATTCTTGAGACACGCATTTCATTGTAGGCCGAGACGTTGGTTTGGTGTGTAGGCATGCAAATGCTAGTGTAGCGACAAGAAAAATATCTTGAGCAACCAGATGATTTGGAGGTGGCAAACGTTGGTCTAATATTTTATCTAACAACACATTTTGAGAATACGGTGATGATAATGAAGTCAAGAGTTCTGATGGATGTCTTCCCATTAATATTTCCAGTGCCACAACTCCAAAGCTATAAACATCACATTTTTCAGTAACTTTCATAGTGTAGGCCAACTCTGCATATAAAAATAAATAAAATAAAAAATAAAATAAAAAGATAAAAGAACGATAAGAACTATTAAAAACATAATTTTTTTTTCTTTTTTTGTTTTCTATTTTGTTTTGTATATTTTTCAATGTAAAGATGTTGAATAAAACTTGTCATTGCATAAAAATTCTATAGCAAAAGTTGTTTGTGATCATGCATGAATCAATTCAAATGGTAAATGAGAAGGTAACCCTATTAGCATAATATTGGGAAAAATATTTGTTCCACATGGCTAGTTCTATGTTTTAGAATAATATGCAAGACAAAATAAAATAAAATAAAATAAAAATATAATATAGAGGAGGAAAAAGAGTAGTTCACCTGGGGCAATGTAACCGTAAGTGCCTGCAACTAATGTTTGATTGGAGGAATTTGGATCAAGAAGTTTAGCTGTGCCAAAGTTAGAGACAAAAGCCTCCAGTTTAGAGTTCAACAAAATATTGTTGCTAGTTATATCTCGATGAACAATTGATGGAATGCATTCATGATGCATGTAAGATAAGGCGTGGGCAGTGCCTTTGATGATGTTCACCCTCTTGCTCCAATCCAATTCTATAGCTTCAACATCATTGCTCAGGACACAAAAAAGGCTTCCCCTTTCCATGTACTCATAAACCAAAAACATGCATCGCTTATGTAAACAGAACCCATAAAGTTTTATAATGTTTCGATGACGGATCTCTGTTAACACTTTTATCTCGTTCCCAAAACACATATCAAATGTTGGGTTCTCAACCTCCAAACGATGAAGTTTCTTCAAGGCAACCACTTTGCCACAAGGTAATTCTGCTTTGTAAACACTACCATAACCACCGGTTCCAATACAATATTTTAAGTCAAAGTCCTCGGTTGCTTTAATCATATCTTCATATGCAATATGTCCATCATAATTCCATATCGAGAACAAGTTCCCATTCTTTGTTTGTCGTGGCTCAAATTGGGTTTTCTTGACATTGCGTCGAGACAAGAGAAAGCCTAGAAGAACTAGAAATCCAAGGGAAATGGGGATGGGAACAAAAAATTTTACTGTGGTGATAATTGATTTGTTACTGGCTGGAATTGGAAGGCAAGGAGGGAGACCGATGTAGTCACCGCATAAATCCTTGTTGCCGATCAATGTGTAGCATTTTTGAACCTGATCATAATTGTCTGGAATTGGACCCTTCAAAGAATTGTATGACAAGTTGACACTTAGAGAAATCAACATACGAGGAATGTTGCCAGTAAAATTATTGTAGCTGAGATCTAGAAGCATTAAACCGCCTAAAGCCTCTAGTTGAATTAATTCTCCACTGATGAAATTATGACCAAGTCTAAGATATCCCAAGGAAGAAATGGTGGTGATCTGAGTAGGAATTGGACCAATGAGATTGTTATAATCGAGAAATAATTCGACCAGATTTGCCAAGTTCCCTATTTCTACAGGGATGGAACCTTTGATTTGATTCAAACTAAGGTCCAAGTTTTGCAAACCAATTAAGTTACCAATAGTTGAAGGGATTGGACCAGTAAGTCTGTTATTTTGAAGGGACAATTGACTCAAACTCTTCATTTGGCCTATTTCTTGGGGAATGAAACCGTCAATTTGATTCGAAGCAAGAC
>NC_081545.1:33109573-33113846 GCF_901000735.1 Corylus avellana
CCAAATACGTTCCATAGAGCAAGAAAATGAAAATGGAAACGAGGGCTGCCATGTTCACAAGTGTGTGATTGATGAGAGCAAATGGCAAAAGGCCTTGATCGTTGGGTTCTTTAATAAGACTGTCACAGAGCGACTGCGAGTGCAGGTATAGACCGATTATCAACGTCATAAGAAATATACGAGGGGGGAAGACTTGGTGGACTGGGAGTCAAGTGTGTCACTGTGTGGCTTTTAATTTCCACCCCTATGCTTTCCCTGAGTCGTCGTGGAAATTTCCTTCCGCTTGCATTGCTTTAATCTGTTTTGTAATCAATGGGAACTTTGGAGAATAAATTCCACGCGAGAGAGCAAACGCGTGGCTGGAGAGTGGAGAGACTTGTGGAAATTGGACCCTCACATTTCACACTCCCGAGTCTATGGATATAGATGATTAGATGCCTCGTTTGTTCTTCATGGATGGAAAGGACTAGTAAACTTTTGACCTTTCTCATGCCACTTTGGAAAATCACCAAGTCTTGGCTTATAATTTGGGCTGGTATTCCCAACGTATTGAATCCTTATGCCTACTTCGGACAAAAGACTGCTAGTCTGCTACCAACTCATTCAAAGCAGCTTGTTATTTTCAATTTGCCTCTTCCACAAATTGCTCCTACGAACTGTGCTGCCAGGCACTTGTAAAACAGAGACCAAAAAAAAAAAAAAAAAAGCAGTTTGGAAATTGATGTTCTAGAAAGTGAGAACGAAAAAAGAAAAAGAAAAAGAAAAAAAAAGAAAATATGAGATAATGTATGTAAAGAATCAGAGGGAGGAGGGAGTGAAGGAGGAAATTTTATCTCTAAAAAGATATTTTTTATTTTCTAATTAAAAATAAATAAAAATAAAAATAAAAAAAGACAGGAGGGAGTGAAGAGAGTGGCTACTCTCTCTTCTTTTTCTAAGAAGTTCTCTTCATGATTTTCTCTCCCTCAAGGCATAATTATGTAACTAGCCTTCAATGTTGACAAAGCTTAGATATTGTAGAAACAATTTGTTTAATCATGAACTCTGCTGTTTTTGCATAATCTTCTGTAAGTGTCATTCTTGCTATGCAAGACTGCCTCCAAAAGATTTACACTAGTGAAGGAAATATAATAGAGTGCATGTCACTTGACAAAATTGTTGGATCGAGCCTTTGACTATCTTATTTGAAATTCAATTGGTGTTTAGTGAGAGAAACCAAAGCCTTTTTATGGTATTCGAAATCACATTTCGCAAAATATGCTCTAAGAGCTGTCGAAGTGAATATATTGAGATTGTTGCACCTCAACAAAAATCAATCAATTAGAACAATGAATATGGTGATTTTGTAATCCATGTCTTCCTTCAAACCTCCTGAAGTCATTTATCGAATGCAATAGATTGTAATCCATGTGACAAGATTCAATTGAGCCGATTACTACCCTAAAGCCCATCTTTATATTTGGATGTAATTGTAGGTATGTTTAGCAATTGCAAAGCTTTTGTGTTTAACGGTGGAATTTTTGGCTTTATATTGTAGTCCCGAAATGGTGCTTATAAGTTATGAGAGCTCCTCTGCATTTGGTTACGTATGAGAAAAAGCCATAGGACCTTTTTTTCACTTTATCGTGTAGCAAATCTTTGTCCAACTACACTAATTTATTTTGTTTTTGGTATATTTCTTTATTGCATTTATGATGCATTTATGTATATAATATGATTGAAAAATCGGTACAATCTAGAAAATAACATAATTCATGGCATTATGATATCATACACTAACATTTTATACTCATACAAGTCCATTAAACGATATGATACTCAACCTAACAACAAGCACTTCATAATTGAGTTTCATCCCCTGATTCAACCATATACATTTTCTGGTTCCTTAGCTGCCATAGTGAAAATGTATGTAAAGGTTTGGCTATTGGCTTCTTCCTCCGAGAAAGAAATTCTTGAGATACGCATTTCATTGTAGGCCGAGACTTTGGTTTGGTATGTAGGCATGCAAATGCTAGTGTAGCGACAAGGAAAATATCTTGTGCAACTAGATGATTTGGAGGCGGCACACGTTGATCTAATATTTCATGTAACATCACGTTTTGAGAAGAAGATGATGATAATGAAGTTAGGAGTTCCATTGGATGTCGTCCTATTAATATTTCCAATGCCACCACTCCAAAGCTATACACATCGCACTTTTCAGTAACTTTCATGGTATATGCCAACTCTGCATGTAGATTAAAAGAAGAAGAGGAAGAAAAATTAGAATTATTAAAAATGTAAAAACATTTGTCTTCCTTTTTTTTTGTTCTTTTTTCTTTTGTATATTTTTCAATGCAACGAAGTTGGTCAAAACTTGCCATTGCGTTAAAGTTCCATAGTCAAAGGGTTTGTTTGACATCATGCATGAATCGATTCAAATAGTAACCGACAAAGTAACCTAGTACGAATATTAGGAAAGACGTTTGTTCCACATGGCTAGTTCAAGTTTTAGAATACTAGGCAGGATGAAAATAAATAAATAAATTATAGCAATAAAAGAGTAGTTCACCTGGGGCAATGTAACCGTAAGTGCCTGCAACTAATGTTTGATTGGAGGAATCTGGATCAAGAAGTTTAGCTGTGCCAAAGTCAGAGACAAAACCCTCTAGTTTATTGTTCAACAAAATATTGTTGCTAGTTATATCTCGATGAACAATTGATGGAATGCATTCATGATGCATGTAAGATAAGGCGTGGGCAGTGCCTTTGATGATGTTCACCCTCTTGCTCCAATCCAATTCTATAGCTTCAACATCATTGCTCAGGACACAAAAAAGGCTTCCCCTTTCCATGTACTCATAAACCAAAAACATGCATCGCTTATGCAAGCAGAACCCATGAAGTTTTATAATGTTTCGATGGCGAATCTCTGTTAATACATTTACCTCGTTCCTAAAACTCATATCAAAAGTTGAGTTCTCAACCTCCAAACGATGAAGTTTCTTCAAGGCAACCACTTTGCCACAAGGTAATTCTGCTTTGTAAACACTACCATAACCACCGGTTCCAATACAATATTTTAAGTCAAAGTCCTCGGTTGCTTTAATCATATCTTCATATGCAATATGTCCATCATAATTCCATATCGAGAAGAGGTTTCCATTCTTTGTTTCTCTTGGCTCATATTGATATTTCTTGCCCACGTGCTTGGACAGGAGCAAACACCCAAGAACTAAGAATCCAACGAAAACGGCAATGGGAACAAAAATTTTTACTTTGGTTACAATGGATTTGTTACTGGCTGCAATGGCTGGCAAGTTTTTTGCTTTGGTAACAATGGAATTGTTATTGGCTGGATTTTCTTTTGCCTTGGTAACAATGGAATTGTTATTGGCTGGATTTTTGTTTGCTTTGGTTACGATTGAATTGTTATTGGTTGGAACCGGAAGGCAAGGAGGGAAATTGAAACCACCACACAAATTCTTATTGCCAATTAATGTGTCGGATGTATGATCTTGATCATAAGCATATGGAATCGGACCTTTCAAAGAATTGTATGACAAATTGACTAGTTTAATAGAAATGTAAGTGTCGGGAATATTGCCAGTAAGATGATTGTAATACCCCGAAATTTATACATAGAATAGAGGTGATCTTAATATCAAGGATAAGAAGGATTTGCAATTTTATTAAGAGTTAGGTGAATAGACTTAATGTGAAAGATGATGGAAAATTGCTAGTTATAATTTTAGTGGGTTATTGAAAGAAAAGTCACATTGTTTTGGACTCCGAAAATTCAATGAGTGACCTTAAATAAAACTGTTTTAAGTTCTTATAGAATGATGGGAAATGAAGATTTTAAAAGTGGTTTCATGATTTTTGGATGCTTGTAGAAGGAGTTATGATTTTTAGAAGATGCTAGTGTCAAAACAGGAATTTCAGTCAAACAGAGGCACCGAATTTCGTGGGACTTTTGAGGTACCAAACAGTTATGGGTTACTATGATTTTTGGATATGTTGTGCATCTTTGAATGAGGAAAATTTCAAGCCAAAGTTTGTGTTATTTGGAGTTAAATTGAAAGAGTTATGATTTTTTCAAGTTTAATAGGTCGAGCTACAGAATAATTGAAGTACCTGCGATTTGGGAAATTAATTGGATGGGTTAATGATGTCTGTAAGCCACGATTTTTTTGGTATATGTTAGTCAAAAGGTTTAGGTTTATTGAGGATTAATTGTAGATTTTTTATGATCAGTTTTAATGTAAATGCTTGAGGAGTTTGTTTGACA
>NC_081545.1:33113946-33121640 GCF_901000735.1 Corylus avellana
TAACAAATCAATTGTAACCACAGTGAAAGTTTTTGTTCCCATCACCATTTACCTTGGATTCTTAATTCTAGGAGGCTTTCTTCTGTCTCGGTGCATGGTCAAGAAAACCCAATTTGAGTCAAAAGAAACAAAGAATGGGAACTTGTTCTCGATATGGAATTATGATGGACATATTGCATATGAAGACATCATTCTAGCAACCGAGGACTTTGATATAAGATATTGTATTGGAACCGGTGGTTATGGTAGCGTTTACAAAGCAAAATTACCTGGTGGCAAAGTAATTGCCTTGAAGAAACTTCATCGATTAGAGGCTGAGAACCCAACTTTTGATATGAGTTTCAGGAATGAGGTAAAAGTGTTAACAAAAATTCGACATCGAAACATTATAAAACTTCATGGGTTCTGTTTACATAAACGATGCATGTTTTTGGTTTATGAGTATATGGAAAGGGGAAGCCTATTTTGTATCTTGAGCAATGATATTGAAGCTATGGAATTGGATTGGAGCAAGAGGGTGAACATCATCAAAGACACCGCCCATGCCTTATCTTACATGCATCATGAATGCATTCCATCAATTGTTCATCGAGATATAACAAGCAACAATATTTTATTGAACTCGAAACTAGAGGCTTTTGTCTCAGACTTTGGCACAGCTAAACTTCTTGATCCTGATTCTTCAAATCAAACATTAGTTACAGGCACTTACGGTTATATTGCCCCAGGTGAACTATTTTTTTCTTCCTATAATTTATATCTTTATTTATTTATTCGTTTCAATCATGTCTATTATTCTAAAACATAGAACCAGCCATGTGGAATAAATGTTTTTCCCAATATTCATGCTAGTAGGGTTACCTTGGCATTTATTATTTGAATATGATTCATGCATGATGGCAAACAACCCCTTTGACTAAGGAATTATTATGCAATGGCAAGTTTTGACCAACTTCTTTGCATTGAAAAATATACAAAAAAAAAAGAAAAAAAGAAAAAAATGAAGACAAATGTTCTTACATTTTTAATACTTTTAATTTTTCTTCTTCTTCTTTTAATTTACATGCAGAGTTGGCCTATACCATGAAAGTTACTGAAAAATGCGATGTGTATAGCTTTGGAGTAGTAGCATTAGAAATATTAATGGGAAGACATCCAACGGAACTCTTGACTTCATTATCATCATCATCTTCTCAAAACGTGATGTTACATGAAATACTAGACCAGCGTGTGCCACCTCCAAATCATCTAGTTGCACAAGATATTTTCCTTGTCGCTACACTAGCATTTGCCTGCCTACATACCAACCCAAAGTCTCGGCCTACAATGAAATGCGTGTCTCAAGAATTTCTTTCTCGAAAGAAGCCAATAGCCAAACCTTTACATACATTTTCATCATGGCAGCTAAGAAACCAGAAAATGTATATAGTTGAACCAAGGGATGAAACTCAATTATGAAGTATTTGCTTTTAGGTTGAGTATCATATCGTTTGATGAACTTGTATGAGTAAAAAATGGTAGTGTATGATATCATAATGCCATGAATTATGTTATTTTTTAGATTGTACCGATTTTTCAATCATATTTGTTGGATCGGGCCTTTGACCATCTCATCTGAAAACCAATTGGTATCCAGTAAGGGAAGTCAAATCCTTTTATGGCATTCAAAATTGCACCCCGCAAGGTATCTAAGATACGTCTAAGTGAGTAGAGCAGCAGCATTGTTAAACCTCAACAATATTATATACATAAATGCATCATAAATGTAATAAAGAAATAAACCACAAAGGAAAAAAATAGTGTGGTTGGACAAAGATTTGCAACACGATAAAGTGAAAAAAAAGAAGGTCTTATGGCTTTTTCTCATACGTAACCAAATGCAGAAGAGCTCTCATAACTTATCAAGTACCATATCAGGGCTACAATATAAAGCCAAAAATTCCACCGTTAAACACAAAAGCTTTGCAATTGCTAAACATATACAATTACATCCAAATATAAAGATGGGCTTTAGAGTAGTAATCGGCTCAATTGAATCTTGTCACATGAATTACATTCTATAACTGACTTCTGGAGGTTTGAAGGAAGACATGGATTACAAAATCACCATATTGATTGTTCTAATTGATTGGTTTTTGTAGAGGTAAAACAATCCCAATCTGTTCACTTGGACGGATCTTAAAATATGTTTTGTGGGATGCGATTTCGAATACCATAAAAGACTTTGGTTTCTCTTACTAGATACCAATTGAATTTTAAATAAGATGGCCAAAAACTCGATCTAACAATTTTGTCATGTGACATGCACTCTATTATATTTCTATCACTAATGTAAATCTTTTGGAGGCAGTCTTGCGTAGCAAGAATGACTCTTACAGAAGATTATGCAAAACAGCAGAGTTCATGATTAAACATTGTTTCTGCAATATCTAAGCTTTGTCAACATTGAAGGCTAGTTACATAATTATGCCTTGAGGGAGAGAAAAACATGAAGAGAACTTCTTAGAAAAAGAAGAGAGAGTAGTCACTCTCTTTACATGCATTATCTCATGTATTCTTTTTTTTTTTTTCTTTTTTTTTTTTCGTTCTCTCTTTCTAGAACATCCTCAATTTCCAAACCTTTTTTTTTTTTTTGTGTGTTTTACAAGTGGCAGGCAGGCAAAGGTCGTAGGTGCAATTTGTACGTGGAAGAGGCAAATTGAAAATAATAAGCTGCTTTGAATGAGTTTGGTAGCAGTCTCTTGTCCAAAGAAGTTATAAGGATTCAATACGTTGGGAATACCAGCCCAAATTATAAGCCAAGATTAGGTCAGAAAGGTCAAGAGTTTACTAGTCCTCTCCATCCATGAAGAACAACGAGGCATCTATATCTATAGACTCGGGAGTGTGAAATGTGAAGGTCCAATTTCCACAAGTCTCTCCACTCTCCAGCCACACATTTGCTCTTTCGCGTGGAATTTATTCTCCAAAGTTCCCATTGATTACAAAACAGATTAAAGCAATGCAAGCGGAAGGAAATTTCCACGACGATTCAGGGAAAGCATAGGGGTGGAAAATTCAAAGCCACGTACACTTGACTCCCAGTCCACTAAGTCTTCCCCCCTCCCCTTGTATGTTTCTTATTAAAGTGTCCCCAGTCTTGAATATAATGATCAATCCTCTGCCATTTCCCTCATCAATCATATTATAGTACTTGCAAACATGGCAGTACCCTCTGTTTCCATTTCCGTTGTGGTCGTAGCATGGGCTACTTGTATTATGTTGTACGGAACGTATTTGAATATATTTAATTTAATTTTATTAATCATATCATTTTGTATTTTTTTCTTGGACTTATAAAATAATTAAGTGAAATAAAAGCATAATATGGTCCTTAGAGCTTTATTATGTAGATATAGGTCATACACCAAACCACTTAAAATTTTTTGTATTTAGTTATTTTATTTTGCTATTTATTTCTATTTCAATTTCTTTTTTTCTTTTTTTTTATTAATTTATTCAGTTGTGAGAAGTAGCGATTAGTGACTTCAACCAAATATAAAATATAAAACAAAATTATATATAACTTATGCATGTACTTCAGATTAGAAATTCCAAGTCATCAGATATTCTTAATGTATGGAAGATTCGAGGGTTTTTCATTTGTGTGCAGCATCTCTCACATTTGTGTAGTTCAAGTATGAGCAAATAATCCACCCTCATATTGAGATTAGGCTCTGAAAATCGATCCTTTACAGAGAACTCGGCTGCTATTGTCTAAATGCAGAGTCAGCCCAATGCATACAAGGAATCCACCTAGCCCAAACCCTCGTCCCCAATATTTTGCTCGTGAAATGGCCCAAAATTTTCCCCATGCAATTGGATTGATTGATGAAGCCACTTGTATTAAGAAGCCCATGTAGTGTAGTTTTAGCTTGATGATAGATTTTGTAGCTATTGCATATATAATTACTAATTAGAAGCCATCATGATTGTCCACCAAAGCATGTGGGGCTGTGATGGGGATTACGCTCACATCATCAAGTGTTGAATTAGTAGCAGTCTCTTGTCCATGTGGCGGAAGGAAGCGGTTAGGCTTACAAACAAATTTGACAGAAAAACTTTTATAAACTGTTGTGGCAGAACATTATTAGATTTTTCAAAATTTGAACTTATCTTATATTTAATCATATTTTGCCACATTAATTTATAAAAATTTTTCTATAAAATTTGTTTGTAAACCTAACATTTCTCGCGACGTAAATGTGAAGGTGTGTTGAAAATAATAAGGTACTTTTAATGAGTTGTTAGCAGTCTCTTGTCCGAAGAAGTTATAAGTCAGTATCTGCATTCAATACGTTTGGGAATTCCAGCCCAAATTATACGCCGAGATTAGGTGAGAAAGGTCGAGAGTTTACTAGTCCTGTTCATCCATGAAGACCACACGAGGCATCTATATCTGGGGAGTGTGAAGGGGCAATTGCACACTAATAAATGCAAGTATTTCCATAAGTCTCTCCAGCCACACCATTTGCTCGCACGCGTGGGATTTATTCTCCAAAGTTTCCATTGTTTACAAAACAGATTAAAGCATTGCAATTGGGAGGAAATTTCCATGAAGATTTAGGGAAAGCATATGGGTGGAAAATTTGCAGTTCCATAGGATTTTTTTTTTTTTTTGGTTGATTTACAGTTCCATAGGATTCTAAAGGAAAAGAATGTTTATTCATTCAACGTCAAAGCAAAATAATTGGTCTTGACCTTTACTCCCAATCCACAAGTCTGCCCGGCCCCTATTATCTTAATTTCTTATTAAAGTGTCCGGAGCCATGAACACAACAATCAATCATACAGTACTTAGCAAACATGACACCCTCCGTTTCTATTCTCACTATGCTGGAGATAAAGCAGTTAATTGAGTTTTTATTAAGAATACATTAATATACATAATTAAACATAACTCTAGCTCAAAAGCCTAAGCTAATGGGCTAAGGTTCACTTAGTTATATTAAGTACTATTTTCTTTTATATTTTCTCAATGTGATACTCAACACTCATAAGTGCATTCACAACAATCTCTCTCTTACTTATGAGTCTCTTCATATTGACCAAACTCCTCATCGCTTGTGAGTCTTCTTTACATTTTCAATAGTATCTCGCATCAAGAGTTGCGGATGCAGACACAACTCCAAACCCGATGCGTCCAGACACTCGTCCCAGGAAGCTAACCATAGCTCTGATACCACTTGTTCGGAGATAAAGCGGTTATGGAGTTTTACCAAGAGTACATTAATATACATAGTTGAGCACAACTCTAACCCAAAAGCCTAAGCTAATGGGTTAAGGTCCACTTAGATATATTAAGTATTTTTTTTTTTTCCTCAATGTGGGACTTAACACTCACAAGTGCACTCATAACACGTAGCATGGGTTACCTTTGTATTGTTGTATGGAACACATTTGGAGGATAGTGGAGCTCGGTTTGTGGGAGCATCTAAATCATCAGCACTACAACTAGAAGCAAAAGCTCTACTGGAGAGTGGGTGGTGGGGGAGTGACCACACCAGCAATACCTCAAGTCATTGTAAGATTACTTGCAATGCTGTTGGAAGCGTCACCGAGATTGATCTGTCTCATAATAATCTTCAAGGGAGCATCCTACTTGAGATGGGTACTTTATCTAGACTCACCTACATTGATTTGTCCGAAATTAATCTGACAGGCAAGTTACCCCTTTCTCTTGCATACCTCACCAAATTAGAGTGGTTTGGCATTTCAAATAATCAAATCATTGGTCCAATTCCTTCATCTCTTTCACTTCTAACCAATCTTAGTCAAAACTTTATAAGTGCATAAATACTTGTTGACCTTTGCACTGTATGCAATCTATCGTTTTTGGATATAAGCCACAACGATCTTACTGGCAACATTCCTCATACTTGCATTTCTATTGAGATAATCAAATTGGCATACAATTCTTTGAAAGGTCTGATTCAATATGATTATGATCATTATCGTTCATACAACACATTAATTGGCAACGGGGATTTATGCGGTGTTTTCGTGTATTTCCCTCCTTGCCCTAATAACAATAACAATAACAACAACAACAACAACAAATCAATTGTAACCAAAGTGACATTTTCTGTTCTTGTCATCATTTCACTTGGATTCTTAGTTCTTTGAAGCTTTTTCCTATCGTGACGCATGGCCAAGAAGACTCAGAGAAAAGAAAAAAAAGGAATGGAAACTTGTTCTCAATATTGAATTATGATGGACATATTGCATATGAAGACATCATTGAAGCAACCGAGTACTTTGATCTCAAATATTGTATTGGAACCGGTAGTTGTGCTAGTGTTTACAAAACAAAATTGCCTTGTGGCAAAGTGGTTGCCTTGAAGAAACTTCATCATTTAGAGGATGAGAACCCAAGTTTTGATATGAGTTTTAGGAACGAGGTAAAGGTGTTAACAGAAATTCGTTATCGAAACATTATAAAATTTCATGGGTTATGCTTACATAAGCGATGTATGTTTTTGGTTTATGAGTACATGGAAAGGGGAAGCGTATTTTGTGTCCTACACAACAATGTTGAAGCTATGGAATTGGATTGGAGCAAGAGGGTGAACATCATCAAAGCCAACGCCCATGCCTTATTTTAGATGCATCATGAATGCATTCCAGCAATTGTACATCGAGATATAACAAGTAACAATATTCTATTGAACAATAAATTAGGGGCTTTTGTCTTAGACTTTGGCATAGCTAAACTTCTCGGTCCAGATTCTCCTAATCAAACATTAATCAAACATTAGTTGCAGGCACTTACGGTTACATTGCTTCAGGTAAACCATTCTTTTCTTGTTATAATTTATATCATTATTTATTTATTATTTCCGACCTAACCTATTATTTTAAAACATAGAACTAGCCATGTGAAACAAATGTCTTTCCCAATATTATGCAAGTAGGGTTACCTTGTCATTTACTATTTGAATTGATTCATGCATTTATCTACAAACAACGACATTCACTCATGTGAATTTTTTATGCACGTGGACAAGTTTTGACCAACTTCGTTTCATTGAAAAATATACAAAAGAAAAAAAAAACCCAAAAAAAAAGAAAAAAAAAAAGAAGACTAATATTTTTACATTTTTAATACTTCTAATTTTTCTTCTTTTTCTTCTTCTTTTAATCTACATGCAGAGTTGGCTTATACCATGAAAGTTACTGAAAAGTGCGATGTGTATAGCTTTGGAGTGGTGGCATTGGAAATATTAATGGGAAGACATCCAACAGAACTCCTAACTTCATTATCATCATCATCTTCTCAAAACGTGATGTTACATGAAATATTAGATCAACGTGTGCTGCCTCCAGATCATCTAGTTGCACAAGATATTTTCCTTGTCGCTACACTAGCATTTGCATGCCTACAGACCAAACCAAAGTCTCGGCCTACAATGAACTGCGTGTCTCAAGAATTTCTTTCTCGGAAGAAGCCAATAGCCAAACCTTTACATACATTTTCACTATGGCAGTTAAGGAACCAGAAAATGTATATGGTTGACTCAGGGGATGAAACTCAATTTTGAAGTGCTTGTTTTTAGGTTGAGTATCATATCGTTTGATGAACTTGTATGAGTAAAAAATGTTAGTTAGTGTATGATATCTTAATGCCATGAATTATGTTATTTTCTAGATTGTAC
>NC_081545.1:33121740-33126837 GCF_901000735.1 Corylus avellana
AACACAGAAGAAGAAAGGGAAACAAGGTACGTAGAAAAACTTTTCACTCTTGCATTTTTTGCTTGGCTTCATGGATTTCTTCTTTCCAGGATACGGATGGGTTTTTTCTAAATTTTTTGCTCCTCTTTTGTATTCTGCTCTGGAATTGATTGTTGGCGCCCAACAGTTTACCTTGGTAAGTACCTTTTCTTTGCAGTCAAGTTAAGATTTTCCAATTTTGTTTTGTTTTATTCTACTACTCATTTTGCACGTGGATTACAAAGAAAGTGAAAAGTTATTTTTTCCTGAACTTTTCAGGAGCTTATGACGAAGAAGAATCAGCTGCAAGAGCTTACGATTTGGCTGCCATTAAGTATTGGGGGACATCAACTTTCACCAATTTCCCAGTAAGAATGACAGTATATGATTTTTTTGTATGAAAATGTTTAGAAGGTTAGACAGCCAAAAAAAAAAAAAAAAAAAATCATTTAACATCCTTAATGCTTATTGCAGATATCAGATTATGAGAAAGAGATTGAGATAATGCAAACTGTGACTAAAGAGGAGTATTTGGCCTCCTTAAGAAGGTATAGGACTCATATACATATTGTTAAGAATAGACTTCAATTTTCACTACCATTGCCTCTCCTTAATTAATAACATGGTTTGGGTTTTGTTTCTTTCAGGAGGAGCAGTGGCTTCTCAAGAGGTGTATCCAAGTATAGGGGAGTTGCAAGGTGATGCTCAACTTGATGAAACTAACTTCTTCAGAATATTATTAATTGAAAGAGAACCATCAAAGTAATTTTGGTGAATTAATGCAGGCACCATCATAATTGCAGATGGGAAGCAAGAATAGGGAGAGTTTTTGGAAACAAGTACCTCTATCTTGGCACTTACAGTGAGTTACAGACTTTTAATAATTCGAAGAACTCATGAGCGTCTTGTAAACCATACTCTATATAAATTATTTATCTTCTCAATACGGGATCATGGTGTTACAATCTCCCATCTTAAACCACTGATGCCCTCATCAGGACTGCGTCATATATATGGTGTTGATAATATCATGTGGCATTACTAGGTGGCTTTTATATCATTTGTAACAACTCAAGAAAATCGCTAATCATATCTGCACTATCACCCTAAAAAAAACTAACACAAATGTGATGAACGATTTCTCTGAATTGTTACAGGCAATCTCAAATGTAAAACTGACAAATTAGGATTCCTCCATTTACCTAAGGCAATCCTTGTCTCATCACAGGTACCCAAGAGGAAGCTGCCCGTGCTTATGACATTGCAGCAATTGAGTACAGGGGTGTCAATGCTGTGACAAACTTTGACTTGAGTACATATATAAGATGGCTAAAGCCAGGAGCAAACACTGCA
Source organism: Corylus avellana (assembly GCF_901000735.1). Lineage (NCBI taxonomy): Eukaryota > Viridiplantae > Streptophyta > Magnoliopsida > Fagales > Betulaceae > Corylus > Corylus avellana. The sequence continues at coordinate 33,123,112 of NC_081545.1, forward strand.
GCAGCCGCTCATGAACCACAGGCCATCACAGAGCCTCAGACAGTGGCGTCCCCAACCAGCTACACTCCAAGAGAGGAATCCAAATCCTCGTTCTTCCATACTAATCCTCTGCCCACTGCAGACTACTTAGACTCTCCCCCTAAGCAAGAAGTGTTCCAAAGCAAAATTCCTCTTAGCTCATGCAGTAAGTCGTCCTGTACCACTACTGCACTAGGCCTCCTCCTTCGATCTTCAGTATTCAAGGATTTAGTGGAGAAGAATTCAAATCTCTCAGAGGATGACTCTGATGGGGAAGAGCCGAAGAATATTCAAGCACAGGTAGGTAGTGACGATGACTTCGGTGGGATCTTTTATTATGGAATTGGTGACATCCCATTTGTTTGCGCTTCCGCTGGAGATGGCATAGAGTTGCAAGAAAGAGAACTACACTTCGTTTTCTGAATGGCCCCATGCAACAACAGCATGACAAGCTTTTGATTAATCAACCAGCCAGGTGCAGTACAATGTTTTTTGTTGGAAGATTTTAGGAACAGATCGATCGTGTTGAAATGGTGTCTGCGTGAGTGTCTATATATATATATATGGACATAAGTTGCTATTTACTTGTAATTAAACTTCACTACCACTTGGCCCGCCAAATGTACATGTCATAATACACCAATGCACATTTCAAGATTTGTCACTTTTGACCTTCAAAGTGAGCATTGCTCTCCGACTTGAAATGGCAAGGATGTGTTCTACCCGTGTATATGATACTATGTCATTTACAAATTTGCAATTACACGACAACATATTTTACAAATTGAATCTTAAAAATGGGATGGAAGATCAGTGAGAGAATAAATAATCAAAGAATAAGAATTTTCCACCTTTAAGGGGCTTGGGAAAATCTCAATACCAGACCAAACCCAAAAACCAAGAGACATTAGGATAATTCGATTAATGCTGCACATACTTGGACGAGTTAGACACCTGGACTCAAATATGTGGTGTAACTAGCACCAGTTCGACATCATGGTTAAAACCAAAGTTCTAAATGCATAACTCATACGATCTCATCAGATGCTATATATATATATATATATATATATATATATTATCATCACCATCAACAAATAATGAGTATGTTTCCGTTTTCTGTGCGTGAGATAAGATGTATATTTCCGACCCAAATTCAACTTCCCCCAAAATGCTATGTACTAAAAAGTTCACCGGGCAAGTCAAGTAATTAGAGCATAAAACTCACAATAAGAAGAATCCATAAAACAATATAAGCAACAGAGCAAAGTGCCAGCTCGTACAGCAGTGAATGTTTGGGGCAATCTGAGAATATAGGTTCAGTGAAGGTAGCAGCAAGCTAAACTTTTCCATACCAAAAGGAAAAATATAAACATTCACCAAGAATATCATTATTAGTTTTATAGTAGTCACCTAGAAACAAAACAAGAACAGCAAAAATGCATAAGAAACACCATAGAAGTTCCACCAGAGTGCATCTTGCTAAGATTCATCCAGTAAGTCAAGAAATTACGACATGCAACTGAAAAATATTTAGAACTTAGAAAACAGTTTAGCAATAGGGCCAAGTGCAAACTCAAACTGCCTCAAATGTTTTGATGAACTGAATACTAGTTTCTGACCTCTGACTTGCCTCTCTTTCAAAATACATGTGCTGTAGCCTGTATTGCATTCAAAAGATACAAACTTTGGCTCCTCTGAAGAGCGTCAAAATTGCTTTCTTTTATTTTTGAACAGTTTGTCTCTTCTTGCATAAACATAAAAGAGCGCTAGGAAACCTGCTGCAGACAAAGAAACTGAAGTCCATGGAAATGGTGGGTCCTTGAAGCATACCAGTGATGCCTCCAGTTCTTCTGAAGCATGATAGACGAGAGAGTGGATGGCATACAGATCATGATCCGAAGACCTCACGTAGTACAAAGCCATCTTGAAATCCAAATGTGACAAAGCAGAAACTGCTTTGTCAAGCTTGTACTTATACAAGTTCCACCTTTGTATGAACTCAGCATGCCGACTCGGTTTAAGCAGCTTCCTATCTCCACCATGTGCAGCAATGGATTCAATAACGTCAATGGCACTCGTTATACTGTAATTCAATGATGTCAAAAGAATATTCCTCCTAGCTGCATCCTTCTGCACAAATGACATCGATGAAATCTCTGAGAATGGCCCAAAGGGAGTCTGCCCTACACTCCATGTGTAATCCACCAGAGTACTATTATGCCTTGGGCTCCACAACAAATGGGTAGGGGACACTCCCCACATACTCTGCAGAATCGAACCAACAAGCGGCCGCTCAAGCTCCCTAGTCTTAGTAAACACATGACGACCATTACAGCTATAATCACTCACAGTCTGCGTGTTCTTTGTCCTCACTGCAATAACCATATCTTTGAAAGCAACTGACTGGTGATACCGGTCTAGCAACAAGAGCATATGGTAATCCAAATCAAACACGTAAACCGGAAGAACCCTACCGAACTCCTCCTCTGGAATCCCCGCCACCCTCCTAAACTCGTCGGCCGAGTCAGTCAAAATCTGATGCAAACGCTTCGAGTCCAAATACTCGCTCACAATCAGAGTATAATTATCGAACAAAAACCTCGACGTATATGAATTGATCGACCTAGAAACCGCGAACGAGCAAATCGGACACTCAGAAAAACTCACCTCATAAGTCTTGAACCTCAAGGACTGATCACCCAACAACAACCCACCCTCATTAGCCTCATCCATAAACGTCCTCTGAATCTGTTTCCAATCCAAGCCACTTGAATCCCTTCCGCTCTCCGATCCATGAAAATGTATAAACTGAACTACCAACGATGTCTCAAAAGGAACAGGAATTCTCAGAGAGGGCACAAGAAGTACCTGGTAGGCGCTCCAGACCAGGGACGCCAGGTCCCTCAGCAGCGCCTTCTGCGACTTGGGGCGGCCGTGGAGGGCAGCGAGCGGGTGAAACTCGCCGCGGGGGAGCACACCGTCCCCGGACAACGCCGGGCCGTAATCGACCGGTCCCGCAGCCAAATCGATCCAAAGGTACCGATCCTTGGCGGTCCAGAGGGTGCCGAGGCAATTGGTGAAGCCAGGGGAGGAGTCCCCGTGGGAGTAGGTGTAGGCATAGGGTTTAGATTGGTTGCCGAGATTGAGGAGGTAGAGGACGATTCCGTCGGGGGGCTTTTCCTTGTCGAAGTCGTCGCGGAGGTGGGCGTCGATGGAGGAGAAGGGGATGGGGAGGAGAGACGAGCGGAGGGAAGAAGGGGTTTCGGAGATTTGGGATGAGAGGGTATGGGAGAGGAGAGTTGAGAGGGAAGTGGGGGAGAAAGAGACGTCGAGATGGAGGGAGTGTTTGATGGGGAGGGTATGGGATTGGGTGGGGAAGGGGGAGATAGCATGGAAGTGGTGGAGGGGTTGTGAGGCGGAGGAGAGGAATGAGGAGAGGAGGGAGCGGGAATCGGGGGGAAAGGATCCGACAAGGCGGATGTGGAGGGAGACGGGGAGGGAGAAGGAGAGGAGGGAGGAGACAATGGAGGGGAGGTGGGGTTGGGGGAGGTGGGAGTAGAGCGATTTCCTTAGGGAGGACGGGAGGGAGAGGTAGGAGTCGTTGGTGGCCTGCGGGTCGTTTCTGGATTGATGGCTTAGGAAGTAGTCTAGGCCTAGAATTGGGGCCGCCGAGATGGTGGTGGCGGCGGAGAGGAGGAGAAAGAG
>NC_081545.1:33126937-33136705 GCF_901000735.1 Corylus avellana
AACCACTTTGCCACAAGCTAATTTTGTTTTGTAAACACTAGCACAACTACCGGTTCCAATACAATATTTGAGATCAAAGTACTCGGTTGCTTCAATGATGTCTTCATATGTAATATGTCCATCATAATTCAATATCGCGAACAAGTTTCCATTCCTGTTTTTTTTTTTTTTTTTTTAATTTTATTTTTTATCAACTCAAGTTGAGTTTTCTTGGCCATGCATCAAGACAGGAGAAAGCTCCAAAGAACTAAGAATCCAAGTGAAATGATGACAAGAACAGAAAATGTCACTTTGGTTACAATTGATTTTTTGTTGTTGTTACTGTTATTGTTATTAGGGCAAGGAGGGAAATACACGAAAACACCGCATAAACCCCCGTTGCCAATTAATGTGTTGTATGAATGATAATGATCATAATCATATTGAATCGGACCTTTCAAAGAATTGTATGCCAAGTTGATTATCTCAATAGAAATGCAAGTACGAGGAATGTTGCCAGTAAGATTATTGTGGCTGATATCCAAAAACGATAGATTGCATACTGTGCAAAGGTCAACGAGTATTTCTGCACTCATAAAGTTTTGACTAAGATTGGTTAAAAGTGAAAGAGATGAAGGAATTGGACCAATAATTTGATTATTTGAAATGTCAAACCACTCTAATTTGGTGAGGTTTGCTAGAGAAAGGGGTAACTCGCCTCTCAAATTATTTTTGGACAAATCAAGATAGGTGAGTCTAGATAAAGTACCTATCTCAAGTGGGATGCTCCCTTGAAGATTATTATGAGACAGATCAATCTCGGTGACGCTTCCAGCAGCATTGCATGTAATCTTACAATGACTTGAGGTGTTGCTGGTGTGGTCACTCCCCCACCACCCACTCTCTTGTAGAGCCTTTGCTTCTAGTTGTAGTGCTGATTATTCAGATGCTCTCATAAACTGAGCTCCACTATCCTGCAAATGCGTTCTATACAACAATATAAAAGTAGCACATGCTACGTGTTATGAATGCACTTGTGAACGTTGAGTCTCACATTGAAAAAAGAAAGAAAAAAAAAATTAATATACCTAAGTGGACCTTAGCACATTAGCTTAGGCTTTTGGGTTAGAATTGTACTCAACTATGTATATTAATATACTCTTGGTAAAACTCCATAACCGCTTTATCTCCCAACAAGTGGTATCAGAGCTATGGTTAGCTTCCTGAGACGCATCGGGTTTGGAGTTGTGTCTGCATCCGCAACTCTTGACGCGAGACACTATTAGAAATGTAAATAAGACTCACAAGCGATGAGGAGTTTGGTCAATGTGAAGAGACTCACAAGTGAGGGGGAGATTGTTGTGAGTGCACTTGTGAGTGTTGAGTCCCACATTGAAAAAATATAAAAGAAAATAGTACTTAATATACTTAAGTGAACCTTAGCCTATTAGCTTAGGCTTTTGGCTAGAGTTATGTTCAACTATGTATATTAATCTATGATTGATTGTTGTGTTCATGGCTCCGGACACTTTAATAAGAAATTAAGATAAGGGTGGCCTTTTGACGTTGAATGAATAAACATTCTTTTCCTTTAGAATCCTATGGAACTGTAAATCAAAAAAAAAAAAAAAAAACAAAATCATCCTATGGGACTGCAAATTTTCCACCCGTATGCTTTCCCTAAATCTTCATGGAAATTTCCTCCCAATTGCATTGCTTTAATCTGTTTTGTAAACAATGGAAACTTTGGAGAACAAATCCCACGCGTGCGAGCAAATGGTGTGGCTGGAGAGACTTATGGAAATACTTGTATTTATTAGTGTGCAATTGCCCCTTCACACTCCCCACTCCCCAGATATAGATGCCTCGTGTGGTCTTCATGGATGAACAGGACTAGTAAACTCTCGTATAATTTGGGCTGGAATTCCCAAACGTATTGAATGCAGATACTGACTTATGACTTCTTCGGACAAGAGACTGCTAACAATTCATTAAAAGCACCTTATTATTTTCAACACACCTTCACATTTCCATCGTGAGGTATGCTATGCTTACGAATAAATTTTACAAATTTTTTTTTATAAATTGATGTGGCAGGATATGATTGAATATAAAATAAGTTCAAATTTTGAAAAATCTAATCATGTTATATCACATCAGTTTGTAAAAAAATTTCTGTAAAATTTGTTTGTAAGCCTAACACTCCCCTTCCGCCACATGGACAAGAGACTGCTACTAATTCAACACTTGATGATGTGAGCGTAATCCCCATCACAGCCCCACATGCTTTGGTGGACAATCATGATGGCTTCTAATTAGTAATTATATATGCAATAGCTACAAAATCTATCATCAAGCTAAAACTACACTACATGGGCTTCTTAATACAAGTGGCTTCATCAATCAATCCAATTGCATGGGGAAAATTTTGGGCCATTTCACGAGCAAAATATTGGGGACGAGGGTTTGGGCTAGGTGGATTCCTTGTATGCATTGGGCTGACTCTGCATTTAGACAATAGCAGCCGAGTTCTCTGTAAAGGATCGATTTTCAGAGCCTAATCTCAATATGAGGGTGGATTATTTGCTCATACTTGAACTACACAAATGTGAGAGATGCTGCACACAAATGAAAAACCCTCGAATCTTCCATACATTAAGAATATCTGATGACTTGGAATTTCTAATCTGAAGTACATGCATAAGTTATATATAATTTTGTTTTATATTTTATATTTGGTTGAAGTCACTAATCGCTACTTCTCACAACTGAATAAATTAATAAAAAAAAAGAAAAAAAGAAATTGAAATAGAAATAAATAGCAAAATAAAATAACTAAATACAAAAAATTTTAAGTGGTTTGGTGTATGACCTATATCTACATAATAAAGCTCTAAGGACCATATTATGCTTTTATTTCACTTAATTATTTTATAAGTCCAAGAAAAAAAATACAAAATGATATGATTAATAAAATCAAATTAAATATATTCAAATACGTTCCGTACAACATAATACAAGTAGCCCATGCTACGACCACAACGGAAATGGAAACAGAGGGTACTGCCATGTTTGCAAGTACTATAATATGATTGATGAGGGAAATGGCAGAGGATTGATCATTATATTCAAGACTGGGGACACTTTAATAAGAAACATACAAGGGGAGGGGGGAAGACTTAGTGGACTGGGAGTCAAGTGTACGTGGCTTTGAATTTTCCACCCCTATGCTTTCCCTGAATCGTCATGGAAATTTCCCTGAATTGTCATGGAACTATGGAGAATAAATTCCACGCGAGAGAGCAAACGTGTGGCTGGAGAGTGGAGAGACTTATGGAAATTGGACCTTCACATTTCACACTCCCGAGTCCATAGATATAGATGATTAGATGCCTCGTTTGTTCCTCATGGATGGAAAGGACTAGTAAACTTTTGACCTTTCTCATGCCACTTTGGAAAATCACCCAGTCTCGGCTTATAATTTGGGCTGCTATTCCTAACGTATTGAATCCGCATGACTACTTCGGACAAGACTCAAGAGACTGCTAGTCTGCTACCAACTCATTCAAAGCAGCTTATTATTTTCAAGTTGCCTCTTCCACAAATTGCTCCTACGACCTTTGCTGCCAGGCATGTGTAAAACAGAGAAAAAAAACAGTTTGGAAATTGATGTTCTAGAAAGAGAACGGAAAAATAAAATAAAATGAGATAATGTATGTAAAGGATCAGAGGGACTTACTCTCTAGAAAGGAGGAACTTCTCTCTAAAGAGAGATTTTTTTTTTTCTAATTAAAAAAAAAAAAAAAAAAAGACAGGAGGGAGTGAAGAGTGGCTACTCTACTTGAGTTTGATCATAGTAGAACATACTCAGCTGGAAACAAGTGATAGTAGCACATACTTCACATTTACCAATTACCATGGCAATAAGCTCCCAATTCCATGTTGTCATGCATCCTTACAAGGTACAAGTGACCCCATTTATGGCCGAAATGTGTAGGGATGATTACATTGGAATGTGGACATTTCTCCATCGCCGTTGGGGGTGGATGAATGTTGTTTTTGCATTTTCCACACAACTGAGCTGCACTATGCATATAAGGCCCAAGGGAACATATAAGATCCTCATTTCTCTCCATAACAAAGGCACACACACTCTTCATGATTTTCTCTCCCTCAAGGCATAATTATGTAACTAGCCTTCAATGTTGACAAAGCTTAGAAAGACATACATAACGATATTGAAGAAACAATTTGTTTAATCATGAACCCTGCTGTTCTGCATAATCTTCTGTAAAAGTCATTCTTGCTACGCAAGACTGCCTCCAAAAGATTTACATTAGTGATGGAAATATAACAGAGTGCATGTAATGTGACAAAATTGTTGGATCGGGCTTTTGACCATTTTATCTGAAATTCAATTGGTGTCTAGTGAGAGAAACCAAAGCCTTTTATGGTATTCAAAATCGTATCCCGCAAATCATGTTCTAAGAGCCGTCTAAGTGAACAGATCCAGATTGTTGCACCTCAACAAAAATCAATCAATTAGAACAATGAATATGGTGATTTTGTGATCCATGTCTTCCTTCAAACCTCCAGAAGTCAGTTATAGAATGTAATTCATGTGACAAGATTCAATTGAGCCGATTACTACTCTAAAGCCCATCTTTATATTTGGATGTAATTGTAGGTATGTTTAGCAATTGCAAAGCTTTTGTGTTTAACGGTGGAATTTTTAGCTTTATATTGTAGTCCCGAAATGGTGCTTGATAAGTTATGAGAGCTCCTCTGCATTTGGTTACGTATGAGAAAATGCCATAGGACGGTTTTTTTTTTTTTTTTTTTTTTTTGGCAAATCTTTGTCCAACCACACTAATTTTTTTTTTGGTATACTTCTTTATTGCATTTATGGTTTATTTTCAATCGTATGCTATATATATATAATGATTGAAAAATGAGTACAATCTAGAAAATAACATAATTCATGGCATTAAGATATCATACACTAACTAACATTTTTTACTCATACAAGTTCATCAAACGATATGATACTCAACCTAAAAACAAGCACTTCAAAATTGAGTTTCATCCCCTGAGTCAACCATATACATTTTCTGGTTCCTTAACTGCCATAGTGAAAATGTATGTAAAGGTTTGGCTATTGGCTTCTTCCGAGAAAGAAATTCTTGAGACACGCAGTTCATTGTAGGCCGAGACTTTGGTTTGGTCTGTAGGCATGCAAATGCTAGTGTAGCGACAAGGAAAATATCTTGTGCAACTAGATGATCTGGAGGCAGCACACGTTGATCTAATATTTCATGTAACATCACGTTTTGAGAAGATGATGATGATAATGAAGTTAGGAGTTCTGTTGGATGTCTTCCCATTAATATTTCCAATGCCACAACTCCAAAGCTATACACATCGCACTTTTCAGTAACTTTCATGGTATAGGCCAACTCTGCATGTAGATTAAAAGAAGAAGAAGAAGAAGAAGAAGAAGAAGAAGAAGAAAAATTAGAAGTATTAAAAATGTAAAAATATTAGTCTTCTTTTTTTTTTCTTTTTTTTTGGGTTTTTTTTTTCTTTTGTATATTTTTCAATGAAACGAAGTTGGTCAAAACTTGCCATTGCAATAAAATTCCATAGTCAAAGGGTTTGTTTGACATCACGCATGAATCGATTCAAATAGTAAATGACAAGGTAACCCTACTAGCACGAATATTAGGAAAGACGTTTGTTCCACATGGCTAGTTCAATGTTTTAGAATAATAGACGGGATGAAAATAAATAAATATATCAATTATAGCAAGAAAAGATTAGTTCACCTAGGGCAATGTAACCATAAGTGCCTGCAACTAATGTTTGATTTGAGGAATCTGGGTCAAGAAGTTTAGCTGTGCCAAAGTCAGAGACAAAACCCTCTAGTTTATTGTTCAACAAAATATTGTTGCTTGTTATATCTCGATGAACAATTGATGGAATGCATTCATGATGCATGTAAGATAAGGCATGGGCGATGCATTTGATGATGTTCACTCTCTTGCTCCAATCCAATTCTATGGCTTCAACATCATTGCTCAACACACAAAATAGGCTTCCCCTTTCCATATACTCATAAACCAAAAACATGCACCTTTTATGTAAACAGAACCCATGAAGTTTTATAATGTTTCGATGCTGAATCCCTGTTAACACTTTTACCTCATTCCTGAAACTCATATCAAAAGTTGGGTTCTCAGCCTCCAATTGATGAAGTTTTTTCAAGGCAATCACTTTACCACAAGGTAATTTTGCTTTGTAAACGCTACCATAACCGCCAGTTCCAATACAATATTTGAGATCAAAGTCCTCAGTTGCTTCAATGATGTCTTCATATGCAATATGTCCATCATAATTCCATATCGAGAACAAGTTCCCATTCTTTGTTTCTTTTGAGTGAGACTGAGTTTTCTTAACCTTGGGTCTCGAGAGAAGAAAGCCCCCAAGAACTATGAATCCAAGAAAAATGGCGATTGGAACAAAAATTTCTAGTTTGATTATACTTGATTTGTTACTATTTGGGGAAATCTGAGGGCAAGAAGGGAAACCCTCGAAGTTGCGATTGCACAAATCCTTGTTGCCAATTAAGGTGTTGGATGCATGATCATAATAATATGGAATTGGGCCTTTGAAAGAATTGTATGACAAGTTGACTCTTAGAATATAAGACAAAAAATAGTGAATATTGCCGGTGAGATTATTGTAGCTGAGATCCAAGAGCTGTAGATTGCCTTTTTGTGCAGCTGTAAGTTCAGCAGGTATTTCTCCACTGAGAAAGTTATGACTGAGGTCAAGATATTGTAGCTCATAAATGTTGTTGATCTGAGTAGGTATTTGACCAATGAGATTGTTATAGTTGATATATAAACGAGCCAGATTCTTCAAATTTCCTATTTCTTCAGGGATGGAACCATCAATTCGATTGCTACTAAGGTACAAATATTTCAAATTAGTTAAATGACCCAGAGTAGAAGGGATTTGACCACTAAGACTGTTATTCTCGAGGTGCAAGTAACTCAAATTCTCCATATTGCTTATTTCTGGAGGAATGGAACCATCAATTTGATTGCGACGCAAGGACAAATATTCCAAATTAGTTAAATTGGCAAGAGTAGAAGGGATTTGACCAATGAGCATGTTACCACTTAGGTCCAAAAAGAAAAGATTCTTTAGCATCCCTATTTCTGACGCTAAAAAACCATTGATTTGATTAAAACTCATATTCAGATGGGTGAGATTGGTTAAGAGCCGAAGAGATGAAGGGATTGGTCCATTGAAGTTGTTTCCACCTAGACTTAATACATGGAGATTCCTCAGATTTCCTAATTTTTGGGGGATGGAACCATTGAATTGGTTAGAAGACAGATCCAGGTGAGTGAGATTGGTTAAGAGCCATAGAGATGAAGGGATGCTCCCTTGAAGACTATTAAATCGAAGAACAAGGCTAACTAAATTAGGGAAGGAAGATAAGAAGTTGAGTTTTAACTTATCTCCATTGAGCCGTCCAATTATATTAATCTTTGTGACGCTTCCAGCAGCATTGCAAGTAATACCAGGCCAGTGCTTGCAACGACTTGAAGTATTGTTGCTGTAATAATTCCACCATCCACTCTCCAGAAGAGCATTTGCTTCTAGTTGTAGTAGTGATGATTCAGATGCTCCCACAAACTGAGCTCCACTGTCCTCCAAATACGTTCCGTACAACAAGATACAAGTAGCCCATGCTACCACCACAATGGAAATGGAAACGGAGGGTGCCATTGTTTACAATCAGTACTGTATGATTGAATGGCAAAAGGGTTGGTTGTTATGTCCATATATGACTCGGGACGTACACTTTAATAAGAAAGATACAAGGCCTTGGGGGGGGCAGACTTGGTGGAATGAATGCCAACGTAATTCTCACGATTCATATGAAACTGCAAATTTTCCACGCGTATATATGCTTTCCACGAATCATCCTGGAAATTTCCTCCCACTTGCATTGCATTGCATTGCTTTAATCTGTTTTGTAAATGTGTAGCTACAGAGACTTGTGGAAATACTTGTAGTATAGTTATTGTTGTGCTCTTCATGGATGGACACTTGTCCTTTCTCTTGCCACTTGGGAAAATCACCCGATCTCGATCAGCGTATAATTTGGGCTGGAATTCCCAACGTATTGAACTATAACTTCTTCTTTGTATGCATTGGACTGACTCTGCATTTAGACAATAGCAGCCGAGTTCTCTGTAAAGGATCGATTTTCAGAGCCTCATCTCAATATGAGGGTGGATTATTTGCTCATACTTGAATTACACAAATGTGAGAGATGCTGCACACAAAGCCCCACCAATCTTCCATACATTAAGAATATCTGATGACTTGGAATTTCTGATCTGAAGTACATCAACATGCATAAGTTATATATATAGTTTTGTTTTATATTTTATATTTGGTTGAAGTCAAGTCACCAATCTCTACTTCTCACAACTGAATAAATTAATAAAATAAATAAACATACAAAATTTTATGTGGTTCGGGTTATAAACCATCCACATGATAAAACTTTAAAGACTATATTATGCTTTTATTTCACTTGATTATTTTACAAGTTCAAGAAAAAAAATACAAAATGATATGATTAATAAAATCAAATTAAATATATTCAATTCTGATTTGATTTTATCAGTCAATACTAATATATTCAAATCTCATAGGATATATTTTAACAACTTTCCTGCAGAATCCTCCCCGTTGCATGCTACCACTATTGTAGAGAAATGCACTCTGACTGGTTGACGAGTATAACCACGTGCTACATATGCCAAGGGACAGACCCCTTATCAACCTTCTTAAGACTATATAACTTATGTAAACTTCCTGACTTGTTTACTGATTTATAAATGTTGTTTTTTTTTTTTTCTTCAATTTCCTCTGTTTTCCTCAGCACGGCTACCTTGTACGTAGTTTAACAACGGCTATAGAGAAATGTGGACAAACATGTCTTTAACCTTTAAGAAAAGGAAAACCACTTTACAAAAATTAAGGGAGATTTTTCTGGTTAATCAAAAATATTTTGAGTTTGACCACGATTTTCGGTCATATCAAACACCAAAAAAATAAGAAATTTTTTTTAAAAAAAATATTTTATGTTAAAACAAACAGAGACTAGTTGAATTTGAGAAAAAATAAATAAATAAAATAAAATAAAATCTAACTCAATTTATAAATTTTAGATTTGTTTCTCTTATCTTTAATAGAATTGACTGAAAATCACGCCTCATAAAGTGGAAGTTATTAGTTCGATACTCTTTTCTCTTTTCTCATTTCCTTTCCTTTGCGCGGAAATGTAAAAAAAAAAATAATAATAATAACAAAATTTTCTCTAACTAATATATATACCAAATTTTTTGTGTAATTCACAGGATGGATGGGATATCCCAAATGATGGTGCATGTCACCTGGAACAATGAATAATTAGCAATCTTCTGGGGTATAGCCATTAGCCTATAGGGTTTTGGAATCGTTTTGAACAATAAGCTTCAGAACTATGGCTGAGGCCAACCCATCTCCATCGACGACGACGGTGACGGATGTGGACGTGGACTCGCTGGCTCACTGTGCCACCTACCTCAGCCTCCAGGACCTCTCCAACATGGGCATGTCCTGCAAATACCTCAAACGCGTCGCCTATTCTGACTCCATTTGGTCCCACTGGTTCAGGTCCTACCATCTTTTTCAAAAGCTTTTTTAAATTTTCCCACAAAT
>NC_081545.1:33136802-33137090 GCF_901000735.1 Corylus avellana
ATTCTGACTCCATTTGGTCCCACTGGTTCAGGTCCTACCATCTTTTTCAAAAGCTTTTTTAAATTTTCCCACAAATTACCTTGTGGCAACCACTTTGCCACAAGGTAATTTTGTTTTGTAAACACTAGCACAACTACCGGTTCCAATACAATATTTGAGATCAAAGTACTCGGTTTTTTCAATGATGTCTTCACATGCAATACGCCCATCATAATTCAATATCGAAAACAAGTTTCCATTCCTTTTTTTTTTTTCTCAACTCAAGTTGAGTTTTCTTGGGCATGCGTC